>NC_056726.1:629271925-629399425 GCF_019279795.1 Protopterus annectens | reverse complement strand
AATGCTTACGGAGAAAACAATTATCTCTGGCAAGTCCAGATATGGAATAATTGAATATTTGCCTGGAACCATATCTGGTAACACTGACACCTGTTTGCTGTTTCTTCTTTAGAGTTACAGATCATGGCATATCCATTGAGTGCATAACACCCTATTTGGGTACAACAGGCAGAAATAGTAGCTTGTAATTGGTATTTATGATTCAGATGTTGATTTGCAACCAGTCTTACTCTCTCCTTCAAAAAAGAAAGACTTTTGTCTGTTTTGTCATTCAGATGTTTTGCTTTAGCTGCCTTCTCTGCAGCATTTCCATTGCTGGCTGGCTGCCTGACTTCCATGCCATAACCCACCGTTGTGCTGGTGAAAGTCCCACAGCCTGCAATGCTAAATGTATTTTAATACAGACAAATAGTGAGTTAATTTACGTCTTCAGAATGACCATTTTCTTTCTCGCTTGCTACTTGACCATTTGGAAATCTGAGCCTATAAGCCAAGTGCTATGTAAGTGAATTTCTTTCTTTAGCAACAGACTGAAATTCTTGACAGGAAAATTTTAGAGCCCTGTCAGCTATTACTTGTTCCAGTATATGACATATGAAAAGATAGACTGCAGTAAATTACTGATCGTCCTACACTCCTTTAATAGAACAACTTCAGGATGTTTCAAGTAGTTGCTGATGTACAACAAGCACCAAAACAAATGGTTATGTATCTTCAATGACAACAAAAAAGGAGTTCCACATACAATGAACTCCTGTCTATGGATTTGATTCCTAAACATGCCACACAGCCCACAGTCCTGAATCACCTTCTCAGGCAGCCCAGACATATTAGGCCAGTGTTATGTCACATGCTCGTTTCCTGTATTTTGTCATAACTAGATGAGATTTGTGCAAATTCAGCAACATCTGATTACATAGCTGTGTTGAGATATATTAATTATTATCACCCATACACATCAGTCTTTAGATGCATGACAGCTGATCTCTGAAAGAAAAATATGGCTTGAGTAAAAATGCACTTTCTTCACTTCTTCTGGTTATCCTGGCATGATGACATACAAAAGTTGCAGTTCTGACTCATTGATTGTAGCAGCTTTCAGTTCTAGAAGCTTTTCAGCAATCATTAGTAGCTGTTCTGCCATCCATAACACTTCCTTGCGTTCCTCTGTTATGTCCTGCTTGCAGTCTTGGAAATATGCTCTGCAAAGCATATCTGCAATATGCATAAACTTTCCTAGATTATACTGTAGGAGAAGTTCATGCTTATGGTAATGCTAATTATCATTCATTGTAGCCAGACAGGTGCCTTGTATAAGGATTTCTACTTTATGCGGTCTGTGGTCAGAATCTTCTTCAGTCGTTTGCCCATGTGCATAGTCATGGAATTTATGACAACAAAAAAACTGTTGCAAGTTTTTCTTATCTGAACATAAGCAGGGTTGTGTATCTGTCTGTGCCTTTTATGCATTAGCAACTGGCCTACCTTCCTGTAGTGGGCAGTTCATCATCTTATAGCATTGTAGGTAAAAAGTCACTGCAGTGTAATGGTTACTCACTTTTTTAACAACTAAAAACTCTTTCCTTAATCTGCTGACGAACAGCATGCTCGTGTAGCTTTCAAAGTGACACTGTGAGCTCTAGCAAGTGTGGCACAAACTTTACAGATACTGTACCTTTCCCAAGAAATGCTTAAGAGAAGATATGTCAGTAGGTTTTGCATATTCACAATTGCATGAATTTTATGTAAATCTGTAGAACATTTTCATTTGGTGCGTAACCCCTGTGCTTCACCATATTCATTTAGTAAGTGGGACCTGTACATCATGGATATGACACGTATTTAACACTTGGGCTTTATTTAGTTTCCAATCCTGCAACCTCAGTTGCACTAACACCACTGCTCGGTCATCTGGCACGTTTCTGCTTATTAATATTCTGTCCTAAAAGGCGATCTGTAATGTTAGTATGTTGTTGTAGCTCATCACTCATATTTGTTACAACTTGTTGGAAAATCTCTGATGCTGCGAAGATCCAAAGAAGTTGCCTTAAAAATATGAATCTACAAAAAGTGCACTGGATGTAAGGAATTTGGGACTTATTTTATCCAGTTCAAAATCCTAGATTCACATCAATCACTGAAAAAATCATCTTGTATTAGGCCATCTTGTATTCCTGTGGATCAATTCAGTTTCTGACATTGTCCTGTTTACTCAGTGCTACCTTACTATTAACCTCCTGCCTGTGTTCTGCCTACCTATTATACTAGGAATCCATATGCTTTAATTATTGCTGAGTTTTAGTTTTAAGGACAAAGGGTGCCGTACATGTATCATGAATTGCAGAAAGTGCTTTCAGGGGATAACTTTCTATGATATTTGTCCTGTATGTATCTGATGCTTTCAAGGAAATCATCATAGCTTTTCAGAATTTCACTTTTTTGCCTTTAGTACAGCATTCTTTAAATTATGCCTGTGTACTTCTAGTTAAGTACTAATGATAGACACATTTTTTCTGCATTTCTTAACAACATTGGGCAGTTTAGCCATAGCAGTATACATTCAAACACAATTCTATGAGTTTTGTACCTTATTCATGGTTCTGTCTTGCTCTTATGCTGGATTATCTGTACTATAGCTCAAATATTCAGGTAAGGGGATAGATTAAGTGATGTATGCATGCGGGTGCTTGTGGGTTAGGGAGTGTGAGGGTTAGGGTATGTGTTAGGTAAAGGGATAGAGTAAGTGATGTATGCATGCAGGTGCTTGTGGGTTAATGTGGGTGGGTGTCAGGGTAAGCGTTAGGTAAGGGGATAGACTAAGTGATGTATGCATGCAGGTGCTTGTGGGTTAGGGTGAGAGAGGGTTACTGTAAGTGTTAGTTAAGGGGATAGAGTAAGTGATGTATGCATGCAGGTGACTGTGGGTAAGGGTTATGGTAAGTGTTAGGTGCATGCAGGTGCTTGTGGGGTGAGGGTTAGGTAGCGTTAGGTAAAGGGATAGACTAAGTGATGTATGCATGCATTACTGTAAGTGTTAGTTAAGGGGATAGAGTAAGTGATGTATGCATGCAGGTGACTGTGGGTAAGGGTTAGGGTAAGTGTTAGGTAAGAGGACAGAGTAAGTGATGTATGCATTCATGTGCTTCTGGGTTAATGTGGGTGGGTGTCAGGGTAAGCGTTAGGTAAGGGGATAGACTAAGTGATGTATGCATGCAGGTGCTTGTGGGTTAGGGTGAGAGAGGGTTAGGGTAAGTGTTAGGTAAGGGGATAGAGTAAGTGATGTATGCATGCAGGTGCTTGTGGGTTAGGGAGGGTGAGGGTTAGGGTACGTGTTAGGTAAAAGGATAGAGTAAGTGATGTATGCATGCAGGTGCATGTGGGTTAGGGTGGGTGAGGGTTAGGGTAAGTGTTAGGTAAAGGGATAGAGTGATGTATGCATGCAGGTGCTTGTGGGTTAAGGCGAGAGAGGGTTAGGGTAAGTGTTAGTTAAGGGGATAGAGTAAGTGATGTATGCATGCAGGTGCTTGTGAGTTAGGGTGGGTGAAGGTTAGGGTAAGTGTTAGGTAAGGGCATAGAGTAAGTGATGTATGCATGCAGGTGCTTGTGGGTTAGGGTGGGTGAGGGTTAGGGTAAGTGTTAGGTAAGGGGATAGAGTAAGTGATGTATGCATGCAGGTGCTTGTGGGTTAGGGGGGTGAGGGTTAGGGTAAGTGTTAGGTAAGGGGATAGAATAAGTGATGTATGCATGCAGGTGACTGTGGGTAAGGGTTAGGGTAAGTGTTAGGTAAGAGGACAGAGTAAGTGATGTATGCATTCATGTGCTTGTGGGTTAATGTGGGTGGGGGTTAGGGTAAGTGTTAGGTAAGGGGATAGAGTAAGTAATGTATGCATGCAGGTGCTTGTGGGTTAGGGTGGGAGAGGGTTAGGGTAAGTGTTAGGTAAGGGGATAGAGGAAGTGATGTATGCATGCAGGTGCTTGTGGGTTTGGGGTAAGGGTTAGGGTAAGTGTTAGGTAAGGGCATAGAGTAAGTGATGTATGCTTGCAGGTGCTTGTGGATTAGGATGGGTGAGTGTTAGGGTAAGTGTTAGGTAAGGGCATTGAATAAGTGATGTATGCATGCAGGTGCTTGTGGGTAAGGGTGGGTGAGGGTTAGGTTAAGTATTAGGTAAAGGGATAGAGTAAGTGATGTATGCATGCAGGTGCTTGTGGGTAAGGGTAGGTGAGGGTTAGGGTAAGTGTTAGGTAAAGGGATAGAGTAAGTGATGTATGCATGCAGGTGCTTGTGCATTAGGGTGGGAGAGGGTTACGGTAAGTATTAGGTAAGGGGATAGAGTAAGTGATGTATGCATGCAGGTGCTTGTGGGTTGGGGGTGAGGGTTAGGGTAAGTGTTAGGTAAGGGGATAGAGTAGGTGATGTATGCATGCAGGTGCTTGTGGGTTAGGGTGGGTGAGGGTTAGGGTAAGTGTTAGTTAAGAGGATAGAGTAAGTGATGTGTACATGCAGGTGCTTGTGGGTTAGGGTGGGTGAGGGTTAGCGTAAGTGTTAGGGAAGGGGATAGATCAAGTGATGTATGCATGCAGGTGCTTGTGGGTTAGGGTGGGTGAGGGTTAGGGTAAGCGTTATGTAAAGTCATCGAGTAAGTGATGTATGCATGCAGGTGCTTGTGAGTTACGGTGGGTGAGGGTTAGGGTAAGTGTTAGGTAAGGGGATAGAGTAAGTGATGTATGCATGCATGTGCTTGTGGGTTTTGGGGTGAGGGTTAGGGTAAGTGTTAGGTAAGGGGATAGAGTAAGTGATGTATGCATCGAGGTGCTTGTGGGTTGGGGGTTAAGGGTTAGGGTAAGTGTTGGGTAAGGGCATAGAGTACGTGATGTGTGCATGCAGGTGTTTGTGGGTTAGCGTGGGTGAGGGTTAGAGTAAGTGTTAGGTAAGGGGACAGAATAAGTGATGTATTCATGTAGGTGCTTGTGGGTTAGGCTGGATGAGGGTTAGGGTAAGTGTTAGGTAAGGGCATGGAGTAAGTGATGTATGCATTCATGTGCTTGTGGGTTAATGTGGGTGAGGGTTAGGGTAAGTGTTAGGTAAGAGCATAGAGTAAGTGATGTATGCATACAGGTGCATGTGGGTTGGGGGGTAATGATTAGGGTAAGTGTTAGGTAATGGGGTACAATAAGTGATGTATGCATTCAGGTGCTTGTGGGTTATTGTGGGTGAGGGTTAGGGTAAGTGTTAGGTAAGGGGTAGAGTAAGTGATGTATGCATGCAGGTTCTTGTGGGTCAGGATTGGTGAGGGTTAGGGTAAGTGTTAAGTAAGGGGATAGAGTAAGTGATGTATGTATGCAGGTGCTTGTGGGTTAGGGTGGGTGAGCTTTAGGGTAAGTGTTAGGTAAGGGGATAGAGTGATGTGTGCATGCAGGTGCTTGTGGGTTAGGTTGAGAGAGGGTTAGGGTAAGTATTAGGTAAGGGCATAGAGTAAGTGATGTTTGCATGCAGGTGCTTGTGGGTTATTGTGGGTGAGGGTTAGGGTAAGTGTTACGTAAGGGGATAGAGTATGTGATGTATGCATGCAGGTGCTTGTGTGTTAGGGTTGGTGAAGTTTAGGACGTGTGTTACTTAAGGGGATGAAGTAAGTAATGTATGCATGCAGGTTCTTGTGGGTTACAATGGGTGAGGGCTAGGGTAAGTGTTAGGTAAGGGGATACAGTAAGTGATGTATAAATGCAGGTTCTTGTGTGTTAGGGTGGGTGAGGGTTAGGGTGGATTGAGTAAGTGATGTATGCATGCAGGTGCTTGTGGGTTAGGGTGGGTGAGGGTTAGGGTAACTGTTAGGTAAGGGGATAGAGTAAGTGATGTATGCATGCAGGTGCTTGTGGGTTAGGGTGGGAGAGGTTTAGCTTAAGTGTTAGGTAAGGGGATAGAGTAAGTGATGAATGCATGCAGGTGCTTGTGGGTTAGGATGGGAGAGGTTTAGGGTAAGTGTTAGGTAAGGAGATACAGTAAATGATGTATGCATGCAGGTGCTTGTGGGTTAAGGTTAGGGTAAGTGTTAGGTAAGGGCATAGAGTAAGTGATGTATGCATGCAGGTGCTTGTCGGTTAGGGTGGGTGAGGGTTAGGGTATGTGTTATGTAAGGGGATAGAGTATGTGATGTATGCATGCAGGTGCTTGTGGGTTAGGGTTGGTGAGGTTTAGGGTATGTGTTAATTAAGGGGATAAAGTAAGTGATGTATGCATGCAGGTTCTTATGGGTTACAGTGGGTGAGGGGTAGGGTAAGTGTTAAGTAAGGGGATATAGTAAGTGATGTATGCATGCAGGGTCTTGTGTGTTAGGGTGGGTGAGGGTTAGGGTAAGTGTTATATAAGGGCATAGAGTAAGTTATGTATGCATGCAGGTGCTTATGGGTTAGGGTGGATTGAGTAAGTGATGTATGCATGCAGGTGCTTGTGGGTTAGGGTGGGAGAGGGTTAGGGTAAGTGTTAGGTAAGGAGATACAGTAAGTGATGTATTCATGCAGGTACTTGTGGGTTAGTGTGGGTGAGGGTTAGAGTAAGTGTTAGGTAAGGGGATAGAGTAAGTGATGTATGCATGCAGGTGCTTGTGGGTTAGGGTGGGTGAGGGTTAGGGTAATTGTTAGGTAAGGGCATAGAGTAAGTGAAGTATGCGTGTAGGTGCTTGTGGGTTAGGGTGGGTGAGAGTTAGCGTAAGTGTTAGTTAAGAGGACAGAGTAAGGGATGTATACATGCAGGTTCTTGTGGGTTAGGATGGGTGAAGGTTAGGGTTAGTGTTAGATAAGGGGATTGAGTATGTGATTTATGCATGCATGCAAGTTCTTGTGGATTAGGGCAAGTGTTAGGTATGGGGATAGAGTATGTGATGTATGCATGCAGGTGCTTGTGAGTTTGGGTGGGTGAGGGTTAGGGTAAGTGTTAGGTAAGGGCATTGAGTAAGTGATGTATGCATGCAGGTGCTTGTGGGTTAGGGTGGGTGAGAGTTAGTGTAAGTGTTAGTTAAGAGGACAGAGTAAGGGTGGGTGGGGTTAGGGTAAGTGTTATATAAGGGCATAGAGTAAGTTATGTATGCATGCAGGTGCTTATGGGTTAGGGTGGATTGAGTAAGTGATGTATACATGCAGGTTCTTGTGGGTTAGGATGGGTGAAGGTTAGGGTTAGTGTTAGATAAGGGGATTGAGTATGTGATTTATGCATGCATGCAAGTTCTTGTGGATTAGGGCAAGTGTTAGGTATGGGGATAGAGTATGTGATGTATGCATGCAGGTGCTTGTGAGTTTGGGTGGGTGAGGGTTAGGGTAAGTGTTAGGTAAGGGGATAGAGTAAGTGAAGTATGCGTGTAGGTGCTTGTGGGTTAGGGTGGGTGAGAGTTAGTGTAAGTGTTAGTTAAGAGGACAGAGTAAGGGTGGGTGGGGGTTAGGGTAAGTGTTATATAAGGGCATAGAGTAAGTTATGTATGCATGCAGGTGCTTATGGGTTAGGGTGGATTGAGTAAGTGATGTATACATGCAGGTTCTTGTGGGTTAGGATGGGTGAAGGTTAGGGTTAGTGTTAGATAAGGGGATTGAGTATGTGATTTATGCATGCATGCAAGTTCTTGTGGGTTAGGGCAAGTGTTAGGTATGGGGATAGAGTATGTGATGTATGCATGCAGGTACTTGTGAGTTTGGGTGCGTGAGGGTTAGGGTAAGTGTTAGGTAAGGGGATAGAGTAAGTGATGTATGCATGCAGGTGCTTGTGGTTTAGGGTGGGAGAGGGTTAGGGTAAGTGTTAGGTAAGGGCATTGAGTAAGTGATGTATGCATGCAGGTGCTTGTGGGTAAGGGTTAGGGTAAGTGTTAGGTAAGAGCATTGAGTAAGTGATGTATGCATGCAGGTGCTTGTGGGTAAGGGTTAGGGTAAGTGTTAGGTAAGGGCATAGAGTACGTGATGTATGCATGCAGGTGCTTGTGGGTTAGCGTGGGTGAGGGTTAGAGTAAGTGTTAGGTAAGGGGACAGAATAAGTTATGTATTCATGTAGGTGCTTGTGGGTTAGGCTGGATGAGGGTTAGGGTAAGTGTTAGGTAAGTGGATGGAGTAAGTGATGTATGCATGCAGGTGCTTGTGGTTTAGGGTGGGAGAGGGTTAGGGTAAATGTTAGGTAAGGGCATTGAGTAAGTGATGTATGCATGCAGGTGCTTGGCATTGAGTAAGTGATGTATGCATGCAGGTGCTTGTGGGTAAGGGTTAGGGTAAGTGTTAGGTAAGGGCATAGAGTAAGTGATGTATGCATGCAGGTGCTTGTGGGTTAGCGTGGGTGAGGGTTAGAGTAAGTGTTAGGTAAGGGGACAGAATAAGTGATGTATTCATGTAGGTCCTTGTGGGTTAGGCTGGATGAGGGTTAGGGTAAGTGTTAGGTAAGGAGATACAGTGAGTGATGTATGCATGCAGGTGCTTGTTGGTTAGTGTTGCTGGGGGTTAGGGTAAGTGTTAAGTAAGGGGATAAAGTTAGGGATGTATGCATGCAGGTGCTTGTGGGTTAGGGTGGGTGAGGGTTAGGGTAAGTGTTAGGTTTGAGGATAGATGCAGTATATATGTTTGACTGTGTGTGTGTGTGTGTGTGTGTGTGTGTGTGTGTGTGTGTGTGTGTGTGTGTGTGTGTGTGTGTCTGGGTGATTGATGTTATGTTACTCTTAGGAAAAGGGGGTTTATAGATTCATATGTAAGGTTAGGGATAGGGACAGGATTTGAGTGAGCCACATGAAATTGAGATGGGGTGAAGCTCTACTGTCCTCTTTCCTTAACACTAACTCATAGGCACATGCATACACACATCACTAAATCTGTCACTTTACTTAGTTTACAGTTCTACAGTGATGGTTAAGGTTAGGGTTTAACAATCAGGAAAAGCATCAATTTTTTGGTTCATTTGTTTTTTGATGAATAATGATTGATTTTTTTTGCATCCGTGTCTTTTATTCAGTGTTTTACCTATAATTCATTAATAATATCACGTCAGTACCAACACCCCTCTCCTGTCTTAACAGTAACCATTAAATATTGTGTTAGCAGCAATAGCTTCAGGAAGAGGCTATTTAAAAGGTGAACTCAGTTATGTTTACAGCATTTCAATACACATGCCATTAACTGATAAATAAGCCACAAGTTATAACCATTTAAAATACATAAACCCCATTCCTGGAATAAATATAGTTAAGCAAAACATTTTGTGAAATCAAATGCATAACCAACCATAAACTTGCACATAGAAAATATACAATAAATATGTTTAGAGAGACAGATGGCATACAGAAGAACTCTTACAGCTTATCTGGACCTAGAAAAACTCTACCAGATATACTTCATTGTTTTGCTATGTCTGACTATTAATTCCAAGTTATAGTTATGCTGTCTTCAAGGCAGTAGATTCTAGAGCTCCAGTCCACTGTACCTCCTTCTGAAGCAAAATTAGCACAGTGATCATTGCTTTTCCTGCTTTTAAATTCCCTGGTTTTGTACCTCTTGTGTGTTTTAAGACTGCATCATACGTTTTCTGTTTCCACAGTTTCTTAAAGTAAGGGGTGGGGAGTGGTAGGTAGAATCCAACAATGTAGTGTATAAATATGATAAAGCATTCTTTGAACTGAAGGTACTGTAGATGTTTGCAGAGTTAGGGAAGAAAGTACTGCTTATTTTTTTGCATTCCTTACATATCATACATTTTACTTGAGACAAGATTAATTTTTATGAAAAAAATATAGTTACAGTTTACTCACCTTGATAAAGCTTTCTTCTCATTTCTTTGAAATACGTTTGCAAGCTTCAGTTTGGCAAAACTATTAGAATGTGCAAATATGCGTCAATTTGTCTTCTGGGTATCACTTTTTTGTTTTTGATTTTATGCTGGTAAATGAAGTAAGGTACTAAGAGAATGTCTTTCCTTTGTGCAGAAAACATTGCTTAATGCTTGAAAGACAATTACCATGTGGGCAGATGTTTGCCTTTTCGGCTTTTCCCAGTTAGGAGTCACCACAGCGGAACTCCGGTCCACTAATGATTCGCAGTAGATTTTTTTATGGTGCCGAGTTGCCAGCCCGACGCCCAACCTTCAGCGAAGGCACGCCTATTCACGCATGTCTTTTGGAGGCCACTTGACTGCGGGGAGGACATGCAAATTCCGCACAGAAGGCACTCCAGCCGTGAATCGAACAGGAGAACCTCTTGCTGTGAGGCAACAACGCTACCGCTGTAGAGCCGCGGCTTCATACCATAGTGATTATGAAAGTGTAATGATGTGAGCCAAGTGTTTGTAAAATGAAATGTTTTGCTATATCTAAATTGTGATAAAACAGTGAGATAGAAATACCTTTCCACATGGTATAAATAAGAAATTAACAGATTCCCACAATGCTATAATTCTATTATAATGCAGATTTAAAATTTACTGTTTCCTTAAAGTAGTCTAGAACCAGCTGAAAAGCAATGCTTACACTGCTGAGTGTATCATATATGCAAACTGTAATGACACAGAAGTCAGCAAAAACATTTATGGAAATAAACAACTAGACAGCTCTTGTCCGGCTATTGGAAACCAGCATAGACTGATGTGGTCATGTCCGCCTGAAATTACTTACTCCATATTTTTGAATTGTTATGGTCTGGTTCTTATTTTGATATCTCTGTACTGTTAATAACATTATTAGTCTTACCTCCATTTTTTTGTTTGCTCTTAAAACTGCCCATTTGGCAGAGTCTGGAAAACCATGTTTAGATAAACTACAACTTCATATAAAAATCTTCTACCATGTAACTTCTCTTACAGGCTGCTCTCAGTTAATCTCTCGAATAACGATTTCCAGCTCACTACCACTTTTGTTAACAGAAACCACAGTATTAGTAGCTATGGCTATGTAGATGGAAACCTGCTATTTGTACCATAACATTTTTTAAATTGTTTCATTTGAGGTTATTTTATCAAAGTGGTGCTTTTCAGTTTTAATGTGTTCTGATTGTATTCTACCTTCTAAGCTAAAACTTCAAAAATGTATGTGTAAAAAATGACTGGGGGTTAAGGGTATGTAATTATTTGAGTGAATATGTGTGCAATATATGAATGAGTGTGAGTTATGTGTTGTATGAGTGAGAGGATGAATGACAGTCTTAGAGGGCATGTAAGCATGTATACATATGCAATTACTGCATGAATGAATGCCATTTTTTTCTTGAATGACGGTCTGACTAGCTGTGTCAGCATGAAAGCATCTTTTATATCTGCAAGTTGTGCATGAATGAATGTTGGGTGCGCATATGAATCAGTGTGGGCTTTGTTCGAGGAGTGTGTGAAGTAATGAATAGTGGGAAGCAGAACAAATTCCATACTTTATGGAACAGTAGAGCTTGAGCCTGTAGAAACATCTATGTCATTGTTCTCAATGTATCTTTAAGTATGCAATCTGCAGCTAGGTAATTAAATAAGAGCTATCTTCAAGTACAAGTTGCCTTTGATTTAAATACATACTGCAGTTTGTACAAAAAATAGAATCATTTTTATTGAATATAAATGATATTTTTATCAGTAAAAGGATGCTTTGATTTAATCCCTTCCAATCTGAGGGCAGAATATGCATCTGACTGTGTGTGTGTGTGTGTGTGTGTGTGTGTGTGTGTGTGTGTGTGTGTGTGTGTGTGTGTGTGCATGTGTGTGTGCATGTGTGTGTATACCTGTGTGAGTGCATTTACATTTATGTATTACAGAGAGCAAGCTTATGTTGTTGTGTGTAAAATAATTCCATCTGTGGTATTCTGTTCTCTTTGTTTTCAGCTTTATACAGCAGTATACTTTATACATTGCTGACACTAAATACATTTCTTGCTTTCTCTCTGAATGCCATTTAATCCTTGTTTGTTCCAGAATACTAGATTGACAAACACATGTTAAATACAGGTAGATGCATCCTTTGCAGCTTGATAAACTTAATTAAGGCTTATATCCTTTGTGTATCAAAGGGGTTTTAATGTTCAACATTTTAGATCATCTGTAAATGTGAAAACCAATAAGTAGCTTCTCATTCACCCAGACAGCTGTTATAGTACCAGTAGTGCATACACACCACATACAGAATACGTAGGTAACATTTAGCACCATCACATGCAAAGTGCCAATAGAATTATTTACAGTAGTACTTGTACAACATGCAGAATGCTCAGGTGACATTAGCAGCATTACATGCAAAGCTCCATGAGAATTATTTACAATAGTACTTGTACAACATACAGAATGCTCAGGTGACTTTAGCAACATTACACACAAGGCTCCATGAGAATTATTTACAATAGTACTTGTACAATGTGCAGAATGCTCAGGTGACATTAGCAACATTGCACACAAGGCTCCTTAAGTGCCGGAAGATGTTGAAGACTTGGGGGGGGTGAGAGGGGTACTTTGCGATCTAAAAAGGGCAATTTTTTATAACTATTTACTACCACAACATATGTTCACTTGGAGGACATTTTAAGCTTAGCCAATTCCCTTTTGTTACTTGAATTAGCATTTTCTGATTGGTGTTACCTATCCCATGGCTGATAATTGTATATTAGCCCTAGTGAGAATATCTGTGATCATACCATAGATAATTTGAGGGGACCCATGTAAGGGATGCAGCATTTAGGAACTGCCTGTACCCATCAGTGGCATGAGGGGCAATCCTGGAGTACATTTTCTATTACCCATCCTTAGATCCAAGTTGCATTTGAATATGTATGGATGAGCGTTGTTTTGTTTTTTATGGATAGTCTGTTCTGGAACAGTGGTAGCCTCTGTGATATATATCCATCTCTCCACAACATTCAGTTTAGATAATTGGACAGAGTATTTCTGAAGCCATTTGACTTGCTGATGTTCAGTAGGTCCATCTGTATTAGGTCAGAGGATGCCTTGTATGCCAGGCATGTCACCTCTAAGCACTCTGTAGGATACTGAGTATAGGAATAAATCTTTGAAGTCCATGCAAGACCTATTGTTTATGACTTGTATCCTTTTAGTAAGGTATCTCTGAAGGCATTCCAATTGTTTCATGGGGCTGGACAGATACATGCCAAAGTGGGCATTATACAAAATTATTGACCTAATGAGAGCTTTGTAAAGGAGGACAACAACATCTCTCGATCTAGTCATAATTTTTTATAAGGTATGCAATATAGAAAAGCTTTCTTACAACTCTGGGCACATGTTGGTCAGACGTTAGGCCACTGTACACACAAGTTCCCAAATGCCAAACAACTGGGTCAGTTCTCAGAGGGCATTGTCATAATTTTGACACCAGTTATTATTTGGGACAAACCTTCCTGCATGATGATTAAGTCATTTGGGGATTCAATAACTGCTCCTAGGTTGCAGTCATCTCAGACTTAGCCGGCCAAAGCCCTTTGGCATTTACTTTTACTTCTGAGATGTATATGCCAAACAGAAGTCTCAGCACTGAACCCTGGGGGACTCTATTGGTGACTGGTCTGTTCCCCTATTTTGATCTCCTGCATCCTATGAGCAAGCTGGCAATCCAGCTAGAGATGCAGGTGTTTGCTCCTACATGATTCATCTTTTGTACTACACCTGAGTAGGGGATTGTGTCAAAAGGCATGGCCAGGTCAAGGTAATGTGGTGTGAACTGTTTTACCTTCATTCATTGGTTTGGTAACAAGAGTGAAGCTTAAAATTTGCCCATGATTATGAGCCTTTCACACTTTCCTCTGGGCTGTTTTCAAACACATTTTTAGGGCCATGCATACGTATATGCATTCTTTGATTCACCTTCCTGATTGCAGTAAATTATATTCCTTGTATAATACAGCACCAGTTGTTTCACACAAGGTACCTTCCTAATCAACAAGACCAAAAACTAGACCTTCAGACAATGGACCCACCACACTAAACAGTCAAGACTCAAGTTTACAAAACTAAGATTACCATTACTAACTAGCAGTTCAGGGCAGCTTGGCTGTCCTGCTAGTACCTGGACAGTAACCACTAAACACATCCTACCCACTATGTGTTTTAAATTTGTAGTTTTGAACAGTCTTCTAGTAAGCAATGAAACAAAATGTATGAACCAATAATGCCAAAACTCCCCACTTCAGAAACTTTCAACCTTAAAAGGCCACTCAAACGGCTACAATCCACCAATATCGGTAAATATACAACATCTCTGCAGAAGTAAGTCATCTAAATAATTCCACATTAAAGGAATTTCTAACTAATGAACAGGTTGCTGCTAGGAAACACCGGGAGTAGAACCCATAGCCTTCTGTATCTAAAGTAAGGGAATTACCTGTTGTGCTACTAACAATACAAACTAACGTATAATAAGCAACACTTCTCTTCCCCTGAAGCTCTCAGCTTCTTGAAAAAAAAAAATATTTAACATTTGTTTACCAGGAAAGTCCAATGTGGAACAAAGCCAATTTTTAGCAGAGGCTCAGGGAGAAATGCTCCATATGCATGCCTTTGTAACATGGAAGTAAACTCACACAAACACAACGAAAACATACAGACTCTGCAAAGAAGGCACCCCAGCCAAGAATCAAAACATAGAACCTCTTGCTGTGAGGCAACAATGGTACCACTGCATCATCCACTTGACACAACTAAATCTCACAATAGAAGAAATCTGGAAAAAGGAAAACATTTATTTGGGGGGGGGGGCAAAGGGCCAAAACCAGGGGCACATTTTAAATATTACTTGTATAATCTTAGAAAGTTGCTGAAATAGTGTTTTGTGTTACCAAAAAAGATAGGAAGACTGAAACTTAAAGGGCTATCAATATTTAGTGAAGTGACACAAAACCACAAATTTTAAGAGGAACAGACCAATGTATGTGAAAATCTAGACAGTAGAGAAGTATGGACTCTGTGGTGGTGTGGATAGAGGATGCAGGTACTTGTACCTAAGGCTCAAGATTTGAGCCTGGGCAATCCTAACCACCAGTTATATGTAACTGAGGTATCACACACACACACACACACACACACACTGGACCTCCTGCTTCAATAATACATAAACGGACCTCCTGCTTCAATAAAGCATAAATGGACCACACACTAAAAACGGACCTCCTGCTTCAATAAAGCATAAATGGACCTCCTGCTTCAATAAAGCAAAAATGGACCACAAACTAAAAACAGATGATCTGCTTCAATAAAGCATAAACAGACCTCCTGCTTCAATAAAACATGGACGACCTGCTTTAAAACATAAATGGACCTTTAAGTGTGACAATGTGCTTTCAACAGTTTAAAACCACCATGTAGGTCTCACAGCAGCACAACATTAGACTAAAACGAAACACAAACTTTGATACATTACCACAAGGGAAGAGCAGTAAGAATGTTCACTCTGAAAACGTAACGTTTGCTAACTTCCAGCAGAAACTCCTCCATTCTGCACAGAAATAAGGCAGAATTTAACCGCTCTGCAGCTCAGGAAATCAAACCGTCTGTTTCTGCACTCGCAGATATTTCATTCAAACACCAGGAACTGATATCAGCACAGCAAACCCTCTGTTTCCATGCACGCAGTGTGAAAGAAAAGAAATTTAAAAGAATGCCTGCAACTGTAAAAAGTGGGGGGAAGGCTCAGGCTCCCCCTCGCTCTATGGTTCTGGCGCCATGAGAACTATTTACAGTAGTACTTGTACAACATGCAGAATGATCAGGTGACGTCAGCAACATTAAACACAAGGCTCCATGAGAATTATTTACAATTGTACTTGTACAACATACAGAATGCTCAGGTGACATTAGCATGATTACATAGAAAGGGCTCCATGAGAACTATTTACAGTAGTACTTGTACGATGTGCAGAATGCTCAGGTGACATTAGCAACATTACACACAAGGCTCCATGAGAATTATTTACAATAGTACTTGTACAATGTGCAGAGTGCTCAGGCGACATTAGCAACATTACACACAAGGCTCCATGAAAATTATTTACAATAGTACTTGTACAACATACAGAATGCACAGGTGACATTAGCAACATTACACACAAAGCTCCATGAGAATTATTTACAATAGTACTTGTACAACATGCAGAATGCTCAGGTGACGTTAGCATGTTTACATAGAAAGCTCCATGAGAACTATTTGCAGTAGTACTTGTACAATGTGCAGAATGCTCAGGTGACATTAGCAACATTACACACAAAACTCCATGAGAATTATTACAATAGTACTTGTACAACATACAGAATGCTCAGGTGACATTAGCATCATTACATAGAAAGCTCCATGAGAACTATTTACAACAGTATTTGTACAACATGCAGAATGCTCAGGTGACATTAGCAACATTACACACAAAGCTCCATGAGAATTATTTACAACAGTATTTGTACAACATGCTAAATTCTCAGGTGATGTTAGCAGCATTACATGCAAAGCTCCATGAGAATTATTTACAATAGTACTTGTACAACATACAGAATGCTCAGGTGACGTTAACATCATTGCATAGAAAGCTCCATGAGAACTATTTACAACAGTATTTGTACAACATGCAGAATGCTCAGGTGACATTAGCAGCACTACATAAAAAGCCTCATGGGAATTATATACAGTAGTATTTGTACAGCATACAGAGTGCTCAGGTGACGTTAGCAGGATTACATGGAAAGTGAGAATGAATAAAGTAGATTATTATGAAATAAACAAGTATATTTTGCAGCAACATAATAATCACTGGGTGCAATTAAGTAGTAGTACATTAAGTCAGATATAGCTAAGTGCATTTTATCATAAGAAGACTAGAAGACAGAAATATAAAAGACAAGAGAAAGTCACTGACGTGGATCTTTATATACTAGTGAAAATTTAGGAGTAATTTAGCCTGAGCAATAACAGGGGTCAAACAAGAACAGTTTTAATTTATCTTTGAAGAGATGTGAGTTTTTTAGGAGTCTGATTGGAGAGGGAATCTAGTTGCAGGCTTTGAGATACAACTGGAGTAACGAGCATTTCCTGCTTTGGTGTAAGCTTTGTGACTTGAGAGGAGATGTTTGTCAGTAGAGTGGAGAGCTCTTTTGGTGGTATGGAGCTGTAGTATACCACAAAGGCCAGGGCTTATTTCAGGGGAAAAGACTAATCTGTGTGCAAACTGAAGTGGAGTTAGGTACAGAGGTGAGGTGGCTCAAGCTAATTCAGTTGCCCGAGGGCAATACAGCGATGTACAGAGTATGACTTGTTAGAAGCAAATTTGGCTATTTCATTATAGCATTGTTCTAGTGTAGTTGTCAAAGTGGACAGAAGCTTGGTAAAAATGGAAGAAGCAGACAAATGTGTAGGCAGCAGGTAGGTAGATAGGATAGTAATGCGATACAGCTGCTTTCAGTCAGATATTGTTTGGCTATATGTAACAGACTTAACTTCTGTTTTTTTTTTTTATTCCTGTTGGATGTGGAGGTTGAATGTCATGGGGTCGACTACTTTAACCTCTGATAATGTGTGATATGATAATGTGATAATATAATATAATAATGTACAACTATTATGATGTCTGACATATATTTTTCTCAAGTTTGCAGAAATGTGCATATACTTTACAAGGTTTGTTAAGGCAACCTTTTGCAAATGCAACCCTTATGTATGTAGCATGAAATGTAAGATGTTATGTAGTCCTATCTCGCTGTAATTCTTGCTGGTTGAGTTCAGAGCCGATCCTAGGCTCCGATTCGGCCGAATACTAAAGCTTGAGAGCTTTCAGTGGCTTGAGGCTAATCCCTATCCCATGATGCCCCAGGCTACATCCCCAGATCTCGTTTGCCGTGCAAGCTTTGAGACATTTCTTCACTTGGCTTGTTGGCTCATAAGTATAACTTTTCAGTTATTTGATATTTTTCCTTGCTAGTTGTACTATTTTTTCTTCCCTATATATCCCTAACTGTTAGCTGTTCGTGTTGTCTGTGTTAGAACCCTTTTACGTCTTTCCGCCCCTCTTTAGAGAGTGCCGTTTTAGTTAGAGGCCTCTCTTGGCCCCTTAAGTTTCAGGGCCATTTTCTCTCCCAGGTCAGATCCCGTTTAAGGTAGAGGGTTCTGTCCCCTTTCCCCTTTGGGTAGAATCTGTTTCAGTTAAAGGATTCTATTTATATTAAAAAAAAAGTTTTTAAAAGTTTAAAAAGTTTGTTATTGTTTTTCCTAAATAATGTCTAAGGAGAGTTCAAAGGACTCCTCTAAAGAACCCAAGGAGCATAAGCCTTCTGGGTTCAAGAAATGTGTAAAGAGTGTTGGAAAGATGTCATTGACAGATGCACACACTAATTGTGTTTATTGTCTCGGTGCCATACATCTGCAAGACCCTTGCACTATTTGTCACTGTTTTAGTAGTAGAGTTCTGCAGGAGCATAAAACTAAGTTAGTGGCCAAAGGTCTTCTTCCTTTTCAGCAAGCTTTGGATGAGGGCTGTAAGTCATCTAGAAAGAGGCTAGCTTCCTCTCCAGATTCATAGCCACGCAAAAAGATTTCGGAACAGAGGGCTCTCGGCTCTGACAAGTCTGCATCACCAACCTCTTTAGTGCCATTAGTGTCAAAGGAGCCAACTGAGGTTTCTACTCCTCGGACCACAGCTTTAGATCAGACAGTGGTGTCACCAGTCTTGAGATATCCCATATTGGAGTCTAGTAGATCTCCCTCTTTGTCCACCTGCTCCTCCAGGAGTCTTTCAGATGATGATGTAGAGCGGGTGGTGAAGAGATTGCTTTGCACACCGGCCCTGGCAAAATTGATTTCATTTCTGGGCCCAAAGGCATCGGAGCTGCCTGTCTCTGCTCCACTTTCTTTGATTCCTCCTCCAATTACCCTAGAGTCTTCGGAGCCGGAGAGTATGGATCCGATTGTAGTGGAACCTTTGGCCCCAAGACACTTGACGGCTTCTTCTGTTCTGACTTCAGCTCTAGTGTCTTTGGCTCCATCCGGTGCAGAGACATCTGGAAGCCGATGCTCTCCGGTCTGCTCCGGGGGGTGAAAGTCAGCTCGGTATGTCTTCTGATCCGACTCTCCCTCTTGGTGCTTCGGCTCGGTTGAGCTCGGTGCCTACCTCTGCCTCAGAGCTGATCTCCAGCATACTCAGTGCAGAGGTCTTCTCTGGAGTGGGGTGGGAGTGCTTTCGAGGTAGTGGAGAGGATGCTGTCCTCTCAGATGGCACCGCTCTGGATCCACTCCCTATTCCCCACCAGGAGCCTATGTCTATCTCTTCTCCACCCCCTCCTAAGCGTAGAGATCCATAGTCCCAGGTGACCACCGCGGGTGGTGCCCCCTCTTCCGGGACTTCTCGTGAGTATCTTTCGGAGGATGTTCCCAGGAAGAGGCTTTGCAAGAGGAAGCACATTGACTCCCCTGAGTCATTCACTTCAGATACTGACTTGGATGAATCCAAAGGGTCCCCAAGATCCCCCTCTGAGGATGTCTCCATTGCTGACATCCTGGAAATCCTGAAATAGAGGGGTGATTGGCAGCCCATCAACCCTTCAGAGGATGATTCAGTATACCTAGAGGCTTTTGGATCTTGCCCTTCCACCTCCTGGGTGACTCCTCCTTACAACAAGTTATTAGAGGTAATTTCCAGGAAAGCATGGACGTCGCCAGACACTGTGGAGCCTGTTCCAAGGAGGCCAAACAAATTTATTATGGCCCCTAAAGAAAAATAATTTTTAACAAAAGGAGTTCCCGTACATGCCATGGTGGTGGCAGCAGCCACGAAGAAGGTATTGTCAGAAACCTCTTCATCTATACATCCTCCTAATAAAGACTCTATGACTATGGATAGATATGGCAAGCACATATTCTCTTCAGTGACCTTCACCTTGCGGTCACTGAACTATTTACCCATTTCACTAGACATCAAAGGGATCTCATCAAAGAACTAGGAGATACCCTTCAAGGAGCAGTAGCTGCGGGGTCCACAGACAAGGTATCCTCACAGCTAGCCACTCTTACCTCTATCGCAAACTCCTCATTGAGGCTAATCTCCCATGCAGCTGACAGAGTGAGTACAGCAGGTGCATCAGGAATCTATCTCAGAAGACATTCCTCGATGCTCCTTTGTAACTTTGCTGACCCTTTCAAGTCTTCATTTACCAATGCCCCCTTTGATGGTCCAGCCTTGTTTAGGCCCATAGTAAAAGAGATGCTGACCAGGTGTGAGAAGGAAGGGAAAACCTTATCTGCCATGGGAGTCTGTTTTTCTGCCCCTTCCAGACCTTATCCCAAAGGTCAAAAAGGTGGGAAAATGTGGTTCCGCAAATCCCAAAAAGTTTTCAAGGACGCACGTGACAATTCTTCCCCCAGGGACAGAGGGGGAAGTTATAATGGAAGCCGCCACCCTTGCTGCAGAGGGGGTTTGCAGAATCAGGGTGACAGGGAGACCTTGTCTGATAGGCTCTACCAGCACTCCTGAAAGGAGACCCACCTATCCTTCTCTGGAGGCAGTCGTGGGTTGCTTGTCATTGTACCCAAACACCTGGCAACAAATTTCCTGAGACAAATGGGTACAAGAGATAATATCCAGAGGTTACCTCATTCCCTTGTCTTCCACCCCCCCCAAAACAAAAGTCATTACCAGATGTTCCACCCATGCAAAAGAACTTGGCAACTCTAGAGATTCAATCGTTGCTAGACAAAAGAGTCATCCAAGAAGTCCCCGCAGACCAGATAGGATTCAGAACTTACTCAAGGTTCTTTTTAGTGCCAAAAAAGACAGGGGACTGGAGATCCAGCCTAGATCTCATCAGATTAAACAAATATGTAAAGAAAACAAAGTTCCGGATGGTAACCCTGCAGTCGATATTCCCTTTCATAGGGAAAGACAACTGGATGTGCTCTATCGATCTCAAGGATACGTACTACCATATAAAAGGTATCTGTGCTTCTGGATGAGAGCCAGTCACTACCAATTTCGAGCCCTGCCCTTTGGCCTCACTACAGCCCCCAGAGTGTTCACCAAATGTATGGAAGTGGTCACGGCTCACCTGAGACATCAGGGATTCCAAGTGTTTCCATATCTGGATGACTGGCTCTTCACTGCTTCCACCAGGCATCTACTTTCTCTGGCCAGGGACAAAACCCTTCTTCTTTGCAACAAGCTGGGCATCACTATAAATCAAGAAAAATCTGCCTTGTTACCATCGCAACATATTGTCTTCTTAGGAGCAGAGTTAAACTCAAGAGACATGATGGCAAGACTCACCCCAGATCGAATCCACTCCCTGCATCAACAGGTAAAAATTTTGATTTCAACAAAGAGAGTCCAGGCCAGACAAGTGTTACAGACCCTGGGAACCATGGCTGCTGCCATTCTGCTGGTGCCCTTAGCCCGATTACACATGAGACTCCTACAGTGGCTTTTATTTGCACAGTGGTCAATGCAAGATCTCCTTTTTTCACATCCAATATACATCACGGAGTCTTGCAGGAGAGATTTAACTTGGTGGCTTCAGACAGATCAGCTGTATCTAGGTCGTCCCTTTGTGTTTCCCCAACCAAAGGCAGTGTTAACCACGGACGCTTCCCAGATTGGGTGGGGGGGGTCATTATCTGGGAAGGGCAGTTCAAGGTTTATGGCAGGACCACGAGAGTCATCTGCATATAAGCATCCTAGAGATGAAAGCAGTGCTTTTTGCATTGCAGGCACTTCAGGACTCTCTTCCTCTAGGAAGAATTGCAGTTCAGACAGACAACATGTTGGTTGTGTGGTATATAAACAAACAAGGTGGAACCAAATCTTACCCTCTATGTCTAGAGGCATTAAGAGCTTGGCAATGGGCGGTTGCTTCTCAACGCTTTCTAATTGCAACGCACATCTGGGGAAATCCAATGTGATTGCAGACAGACTCAGCAGGATTCTCCTCTTACCTCACGAGGGGTCCCTGAACAGAGAGATTGCAGAGATGATTTTCCGCAGATGGGGCCAGCCTTGCTGCAACCTTTTTGCCACTCCCAAGAATACCAAATGCAGCAACTACTTAGGTTCATAGGTTGGTACTAGGCTATCAGCCCTAGGGCCTATACAAGCCTAGCCATAACAATTCCCTGGCTATTTCTTCCCACACTATTTACTTCTCTGGACCCCTGTCTAGCAGGGCAACTGATGTGATCCCCGGGGTGAATTTCCTTTCTCCCATCCAATCGTCAAGGTTCCTTTTGAAGAGGACCAAAGAGGCACTCTGCTTGACATGTATGGGCAATCTATTCCATAGTCTGGGGAGTCTCTGGGTCAGGAACCTATCCCTCCAGCATGTTTTGTTTATTGTGATGACAAGGTTTAGCTCCCTGGAGTGTGTGGCTCTGAGGGATTGGGATTTCTTTAAGTGTAGCATGTCCAACAGCTCTGGGTTTGACATGGTCTTGTATGTTAAGCAAAGATCTCCTCTGAGTAGACGATATGCGGCAGAGTATAGCTGAAGTTTTTTAAGGCGGTCAGCATAGGGCATCTGCTTTAGGCCTGCGATTCTTTTAGTGAGGTATTTCTGTGGCCGTTCCAGTTGTTGCAGATGTCTTGAGAGGTACATACCAACAGGGCATTGTATTCTATAATGGGTCTAATGAGGGATGAGTACAGTGGGACAATGACCTCCTTTTTTCTGGATGAAAAGCCCTTAGTGATGAGGTGTGCCACATAGAAGGATTTCCTGACTCTTGTGGTGATGTGGTTATCGAAGGTGAGACTGCTGTCCACCTGTGTCCCTAAGTCTCTTATCACACTTTCGGTGTTTAGTGTACTGCCACCTATATGGTAATTCACGGATACATGTTTTTTCCCAAAGGGGATAACTATACATTTCTTGGCATTGAGCTTGAGCCCATGGCTCTGGCACCAAGCATCTGTTTCTGTAAGGCCCTTTTGTAGAGTATCCACATCATTTGGGGATTCAATAATGGTTCCCAGTTTGCAGTCATCTGCGAACTTTGTTATCCAGAGTCCCTTAGTGTTGGCCTGTACTTCAGAGAAGTAGATGCCAAACAAGAGCGGTCCCAGGACTGAACCCTGAGGTACTCCACTTGTCACTTGTCTGGAGATGGATTTGGAGTCGGCTACATTTACAGTGTGGGTTCTATCAGTAAGCCAGTTAGCAACCCATTGGGTGACGTAGGGATTAATGCCCTAATTCCCCCAAAGGGGAAGCCACCCAGGGATACACTTGGTCATGATTGGCCCTCGGGATTACTCTACACCTTTCCCCCCTTTCCACTCATTCCAAAGGTGTTACAGAAAGCCAGATGGTTGAGAAGCAAAATTATCCTCATTGCTCCGTACTGGCCTCATCAGATTTGGTTTCCCTTTCTACAAACCCACCTCTTGGAGGAACCTTGGATTCTGGATCCAATTCTGGACCTTCTGACCCACTCTTCGGGAGAGTTCTATCCGTCATCCACACCCTCAAGTTGACAGCTTGGCTGCTCCAATTCCATGACTAGCCAGGTGTTATTCTTTCAAGCCAGCAGTAAGTCATATCCTAGCTTATTCCCATAAACCTTCCAGTAGGAAATTATACTCTAACAAATGGAAGAGATTTTTATGTTGGGCAGCTAAATGCAATATCAAACCTCTTACAGTCCGTATTCCAGCAATTTTAGAGTTTCTCTCAAATCTGTTTGAAGAAGGTGCTGTGGCAACTACTATTAGGGTACAATTAGCTACTATCTCTAGTTTTCATACAGGTGAAATGGGTGTTCCCATTATGTCTCACAGATTATGCAAGGCCTTTCTCAAAGGAACCTTTCTACTTAGGCTCCTGATTAAGGAACCAATGACACCCTGGGATCTAAATTTGGTTCTAAACTCTTAAATACTATACTCTTATGTATGGTGCTCCTCTGCTCACTAATTTATCTTCCACACTCACCTCCAAACTGGAAGTATGTTACAACAAAATCTCCAGATTTGCTACCAATGCCAAATCCTCCTCTCATCACTGCACCTCCCTTCACTCTTTAAACTGACTTGAACTCCCCAACCTACGTGACTTTCACTAAATAACCACAGCCCACAAATTATTATTCCAACCCACTAACTGCCCTGCTCTATCCAACATACTACAACCATATGCCCCCCCTCAGACCCCTTATATCTTCTCACCAAAACCTGATCACCATTCAAAAACCCAAGAGCCCAGCTGGTCAGTTTCTCTTATCCTTTACCCTAGCAAAAAAATGGAATGCTGTACCCTCCTCTCTAAGGACCTGTAACAACCATAATAACTTCAAAACTCAACTTCATTCCTACCTCTACCTAAACAGGAAATGCAACTGCACTCTTCCACCCATACCTCTCAAGCCCTCCACCCCCTTCACTCCAGGCTAACCTTTTTTCCTTCCTAACCTCACTCTCAACTGCTGATTCATATATGTGACTAAATAGTAAAATCTAGCTATTATGCTATAAGCTTGTTTTTATTTTCTGAACAAAAAATGTAATTGTTTTTGTCTTATTCTTGTTGAAGAAACCCATTGTTTGCATTACAAACTACCTTTGAAACTTTCATGTTAATAAACTTTGTTCTGTGGAGCTTTTCTCCCCGGGCCACCACTGAAAACGGGCCCTCAAGCCCAATGGACCTCCCCGGTAATCAAACTGGAATAAATAAATAAATAAATGCATTATCTGACTACATCTCCTTATGAACCTGTTTCTACTTGTGATCTGAAATATTTATCATGGAAAACCCTCTTCCTTGTTGCCATTACATCAGCCAGAAGAGTTTTAGAGCTGCAGGCTGTTTCAGTACGTCCGCCTTATATTGTATTTCATAAGGACAGGGTATCTCTGAGAACTAATCCCTCCTTCCTCCCAAAGGTTTGTTCGGAAAACAACATAAACCAATCCATGGAATTGCCAGTCTTTTTCTCCAATTACACCGACAAGGCAGAATATAAACTACACCAGCTTGATGTGCACAGACAGTTGTGTTTCTACTTGCATAGAACAAGACATTAGAAAGTCAGATCAACTTTTGTCTCCTTTTCTGATAAGAAGACAGGATTACCAGTCTCAAAGGTGACCTTGTCTAAATGACTTACGGATTGTATCATCCTTTCATACCAAAAGAATGATATACAATTGCCAGGGAAGATAAAAGGTCACTCCACTAGGTCAGTCTCAACTTCATTTGCCTTTCAAGCAAGGTTTTCTCTAGATTCGATTTATGTAGCTGCTACATGGGCGAAACCTCACACCTTTATCACTCATTACAAAGTGGATTTGGCCTCCCGGAACAGGGCTTCCTTTGGATCCATGGTACTGAAAAGTCTTTTTACCTGAGCCACCCTAGGGTTTAGGTGCTAGGGACGCTGTCCCAACCAGCAAGAATTACGGCGAGGTAGGACTACATAACATCTAGAAGTTATGTACTTACCATAACGTTCCATGTTTGTAGTCCATCTCGCCTATATTCTTGCATCCCACCATCCTTCCCCCTCCCATTCCTGGAGGAACTGGTGGACAAAATTATCTGCCTGCAGAGATATGATGACTTTCAGCCTCTTCCTTGACTGAATTATAGTGATTTGTAAATATGTATATATATATCTATGTATATATGTTTATATACCTATAGAAGATAAGATGCTTCTTCTTGCTTGCAAACAAGATCTGGGGATGTAGTCTGGAGCATCATGGGATAGGATTAGCCTCAAGCCACTGAAAGCTCTCACGCTTTAGTATTCGGCCGAGTCGGAGCCGAGGATCTGAACCCAACCAGCAAGAATATAGGCAAGATGGACTACAAGCACAGAACGTTATGGTAAGTACATAACTTCTAGTTTATGAGTGTTTTCACCTTCCTGTCCACAATAGCCATTACTAAATGAAATAATCTTTAGATATTGAGCACTTAAAAACTACATCCAGTGCCATCCAAGATCAAATAAAAATATTTTCTTAAGTGTATTTGTACTTGCTTGAACAGTTATTTCTACAGTTTTTGAGCATTTTAAAGCATTTATTTTATTGGTAAAAATAGTCATGTCTTTCTTTGCTGGCTTTCTAATCTGTGTACCTCCAAATCTCTTTGCAAAAGTTTGAATTAGTCAGGGACTTAGCTGTTTTCTAGTTGTTTCTTGTTTATTCTGCACTTGAGAGATGTTTTTGCTGATTTACATTAATTTCCCTGAATCACACTCTGTCGAATCATTGTATAATCAATGAGCTTCTGTAAAAAGTCGAAATGCCAAATTACGCTATATACGACTTAAACAACGAACCTCAAAACTCCCTACTCCTCTGGGGCTAGGAACAGGCATTAACATGGATCAAGAAGGGGGTGAGATTATGGTGCATTGTCGCCTCACAGAAAGAGGTTCTCCAGTTCGATTCTCAGCTGGGATGCCTTCTGTGCAGAGTCTGCATGTCCTCCCTGTGTTCATGTGAGTGTACATCAGCTTCCTCCCACATTACAAAGACATGCGTCTGGAGTGTTTCTCCCCGGGCCTCTGCTGAAAATTGCATCATTCCAAGTCGGACGTTAAACAAATGTTAAGTAAATAATTTGTCAGTCGGAAATAATTGTGTTCAGAATGTTCAGCATTCGGTTTTAGGACATTGTGCAAGTTGGATTCGATTGAGTGTGATTCAGGAAAATGAATACAAACCATTTTTGCTGTGCTTTTACATTAAGAAATTACAGAATCAGACATCCTGTGGCACAAGGTGTTTACTTGGTCTGTCTGAGTTGAGACCCGCTGCAAGCAGTTCAAAGTGTGGTTATTTGCTGGCTAGAGGTTATAGGAGTCAGTTTTCAAACTTTTTTTCTATGCACGGAGCTGCCCATTGGGCCATAGTGGTTAGCAGCACCTTGTATAGTAGCAAATGCCTACACAGTAAAACGTATCTATAAAGTTAGAATTTGATCCAAAACCTGTTAGCAGTGTGGAATTGTGCAGAAATAAGCTAAGAGTAGCTAGCTTGAGCATCAAATAGCACTACCGTATCCTAGCATTATATAACATCCTGCCCTTAACCCCAGAAACGACATTAGGAGACCCATGTTAAACCCTATCCTTAATCCTAAACAGCCAACCCTATTACAGGACCAGACAAAACCTTGACAAGTGAATGGGAAATCATAAATATATCTCCAGTCTTGTCACCATATCTCTTATGGACAGAGGCCGTAAATAAGAAAAAAGTTATTGTAATCCCCCCAACAAATCTTTACCTACCTGCCTATTAACATGCCCCTCCCCATATGATACTTGGGTCCCATATGGTTTGGGGTATGCAGCTGGACTTGTAAGGGCACTAGTGGTCGTTTACCTAATAAAACCCCATAAATCTATGAACTAGCCACTCATTTTAAGGAAGGTTCTTTTTCTATTTTTTTATTCTGCTTTTGTTCACAATGTTTTTTATTCTGTATAAGCATATAACATTAGTACAGAAATGTAACAAGTACATTTTTGTACTTGCTTCACAGTGTGACATTTACTTGAGGGTATCTACTACCCATTATTACACAGTTGAATTGATATGAAAGGCAACCAACATGATCTGTTAGCAGTCAGGCATTATTTGTGTTGCTGGGCTCATCCAAGCAGTTCACACACACAGCTCTGAGGGGATGTACAGTCACACAGGTCACATATGAGATGGAAGGAAAGTTAGAGGTAGGATGGTGAGAAAACAAACTGACCGACCACGATGGAGTTTACTACCATTTACTAACACCCCAGAGCTACATTAACCAACAAATTAGAGCTCTCAGTTTTCTGACAAAATAATAAAACAAAATTATCATTCGCCACACTGCATACAGTTTACGGAATTTCATAGTTAGGAGTTGACATATAAAGTTCTGTTTTGGAAAATATCTGGCACCCCCAGCCTAACCCCCAAAAAAGGAAAAAAAATCAGTAGGCAGGTTTTGCTTAGACCAATGCATGCAACCAGAGTTTAAATGTTCTAAATATACTTTTGATGATGAGGTTGAAAGAAAAATCCAAGAATTCAGGTTTTTATTTGTACAGTCTGACAAAATTTAACTTTGTAACAGCAACGATTTCTAGATAAAAGAAACAAAAAATGAAAACATGTGCAGCACATGAGAAACTGTATTGCATGAGCTCAGTAAAATCAGTACCCTATCTGCACAGTGTGACAAGTGTAATGTTTTATAAAATGGTGTAATAACACAGTTTTTTTTCTATTATTGACACTTAAACCACAGTCTAACTTAAAGTCCAGCCTACTGATTGATGTCAACACAGTTTTATGGGAAATTCCAAGTGATTCTGTGACCTGTATTGGAAAGATGTCCTTGTGCTTTCCAAGTCCACACTTCTGAACACTCGCTCATTGGTGAGAACAGGATGCACTGCATGTCATTTAGCAGGGCCGATCATTTAACGTACTGCCGGTTGTACTGGAGCGTTGTACTGTTAATCTCTACTTCTTAGAAATACTGTGTGTACTAGCTTTGCATGTAGAAGCCAACATACAAGCAGTCATTTAAAATAAAATTATGGAAGTATATCAGGAGACAAGGAATTAGAAGCAAGAAAGGATTGAAAATGGAGCTGGTGGTGCTGGGATATGTAGGGTAATGATACTGGAAGTGCTGCTACAAGAGGGATCAGGTTGCTGTGAAAGTGGAAAGAAACAGCATGATGCTGGAGGAGATTAGACCAAGCAAAAATGTACAACAGGTAGGGGGTGCAAATGATTTGATTTTTGGAGCACTGAACTGAAGAGAACAGAGTGTAGCAGAGCTGGAAGCCAAAGAAAACTGGCAGCATGATATTATCAAAAGAACCAGTAGTGCCATGCTTTTATGTGTGTATATTTGTGTGTGTGTGTGTGTGTGTGTGTGTGTGTGTGTGTGTGTGTGTGTGTGTGTGTGTGTGTGTGTGTGTGTGTGTGTGTGTGTATTGGCGCAGTGGTGCAGCAGTTTGTGTGTGTGTGTGTGTTGGCACAGTGGTGCAGTAGTTTGTGTGTGTGTGTGTGTGTGTGTGTGTGTGTGTGTGTTGGCACAGTGGTACAG
The DNA here is from genome assembly GCF_019279795.1 of Protopterus annectens. Taxonomy (NCBI): domain Eukaryota; kingdom Metazoa; phylum Chordata; order Ceratodontiformes; family Protopteridae; genus Protopterus; species Protopterus annectens. The sequence goes on along the minus strand of NC_056726.1, from coordinate 629,370,417 downwards.
CAGTTTGTGTGTGTCTGTTTCCAAGTGATACAGCAGTGTGTGTGTGTGTGTGTGTGTGTGTGTGTGTGTTGGCACAGTGGTGCAGCAGTTTGTGTGTGTCTGTTACCAAGTGATACAGCAGTTTGTGTGTGTGTGTGTGTGTGTTGGCACAGTGGTACAGCAGTTTGTGTGTGTCTGTTACCAAGTGATACAGCAGTCTGTGTGTGTGTGTGTGTGTGTGTGTGTGTGTGTGTGTGTGTGTGTGTGTGTGTGTTGGCACAGTGGTGCAGCAGTTTGTTGGCCTACTGGTGCAGCATTTAGAGTTGTTGCTGCACAGTGCTTAGTTATGTGGCTCAGTTTCATGCTGGGGTTCATTCTGGACAAAGTCTTGCCTTCCCTATGTCCACATGGGGTTCATTGGGTGCTGTGGTTTCCTGCCACAATTGAAAAACATGTCATATGTGAATCACTACTCCTGAAATATGTCAGTAGATGTCTATATGTCTGTGGAAATGCATATGTTTGCTCCCCAAAGGACTGGCATCCTCCCTAGAATTAGTTTTTTTACCTTATGCCACATATATAATGGGGTTATGTCTTGGTATGAATAAGATAAATCAGGGTTCAGAAAAAAGGAGACAGAAAGTGATTGTGTGTGTGTGTGAGTGTGTGTATTGTGCTTGTGTATGTGTGTGTGTGTGTGTGTGTGTGTGTGTGTGTGTGTGTGTGTGTGTGTGTGTGTATGTGTGTGTGTGTGCACATGCGCGTATGTCTGTGAGAATCAGTGTTTCCAAGCATGCAATACCTCATCTGCTGTTTAACAATAACAAAAGTAGTTTTAGTAAACATCTGTTGCTTTAATTTACATGGAACTTTTGTGTCCAGTGATCAGAATAAATAGTGTAATGTTGCACATAGTGTATTTGCTATATGAGGCTGTCTTTGTTAGTGTATAGGTGTGGGGGTCAAGTGCATTTGTATGAGCATGTGTGGAGGTGGGTGCCTACCTGATCCAAGTTTGTATAATGTGTACTCCCTTCCCTCAAGCTGCAGCAACCGAGAAGTCAACTATGTTTAGAAGGGTGCAAGGAACACTGCCTCCTACACAACATGTGCTAAAGTCTACCTCACACAACCCAAAACACTTTTAACTTTATTTTTGGATTCTAGGAAGCAAGTTTTGCTTTGCTGGTATTCTGTGAAGTCCATTTCAGTGTATAGCAATTTGATTACTGTGTTGTTGATTAATGTGATTCAGAAAGAACAGAACCAGCAAGTCAATAAGGAGACTATGTATGTATATATATCCACATATCTGTAGGGTGAATAAGTGCTGGTTTGGGATAAAACCTTAGTTATACTCACTTAATTATGTGATATATGTGCTAGGTTGCAGCTACTGTCATATTCATTTCATTTCTTCATATATACTGTAATATAGTGTCCAGTAGTGACTGCTTTTCGGGTTTGTGCAGCTGCAGTGTAGGGGCAGTTTGGCAGGAGGATCTAGACATGTTCTGAGTGGAGGAGGCTATACTCCCTTTTGTTATAAAAGTAGATGTCAGAGAGAGAGAGAGAGAGAGAGACAAAGGACAGAGACTTGTAGAAGGAATATTATGGAGAGATGCTCACCTTTCAAGAAAGAGGAGGCAGGCAAAAACTAAAAGAGAAATGAGGCCTGGGCCCCAAGACATAAATAATTTTTTTGTTGGACTATTGAAACTTGAGACATAAATGTGGTGCAGAAATTTTTTTCTGTTATAAGAAAAAACATCTATTATCATATTATCTAATTGCTTATGTAAAGTAAAGATTTTATTTCAAACTTTAATAATGGATTTCTAGTACATGTTTGCAGGCCTAAATAAACTGTTGAAGAGGGACCGGAGCTATAATTCCTGAAAATGTTACACTGGTGGTATTTAGTGTTAGAATCCTGGTCTGAAATATACATAATATTTTATGTTACTGAAATGCTGTCTATAAGTACTAGTATTTACTGAGTTAATTTTCTCACCAGTAAAGTGTTTCTCTCTGTGGTACCACTCCAACCTGCAGACAAAAGAAATTAAGTATGTACTTGTTGAAAAACTGCTAAGTTTTTCTTTGTCAAATTGTGATTTCTGCTATCAGTAATCACAGTGAGATGGTATGAGAATGGCATTGAGCTGCTGTAATCCTAAAATGTGAAATTTAAGAGAGAGAGAGTGTGTGTGTGTGTGTGTGTGTGTGTGTGTGTGTGTGTGTGTGTGTGTGTGTGTGTGTGTGTGTGTGTGTGTCTGTCTGTGTTTGTGTGTGCGTGTGTGTCTGTCTGTGTTTGTGTGTGCGTGTGTCTGTGTCTGTGTGTGCGTGTGTGTGCATGTGTGTGTGTGTGTTGAAATGGGGGAGGGAATAACCCCACAAAGTAATAGAATTGAATGAATTATTAATTGAGTGCTGAGCAGAGTGAACTTCTCTTTTGCCACACACAGAGACAGGGAGCCAAAACCTTAAAAGCAAAAAAAACAAAGAGTTGTATAACATCAAAAACAGTTACAAAATAATAAGTGCCTTTGGATGTTTTTAAAAAAGTGACATGAACCTGTTAAAAGTTTGCCTACTAAAGGAATGCATAATGTATTGCTTAAAGGTTGTTTACCAAAAAAGTACATAGCAAATGTCTGCAAGGTTGCTAATATGTGCATTGAAAATGTACTGGGCTACTGAAAGAAGCTGAATTTATACTTATATCATTCTTCTGTATTAGGCTTTGTAATAACTTTATTTAACTGCAGCCGTATTATGTCAGTGTGAAACTTTTCTCCCTGAGCTTCTGCTGAAAGTGAGATATTATCCCAGTCAGAATTTCCTGTTAAACAAATGACAAATAAGTAACATAAAATAAAAAGTATCAGAGCAAGAAAAATGTGCTCATGAATATTAGTGAAAAATACTGAAGCACTTAGCAAGTATGGAAAAATAGTGGTGAACTTAAAAATTGCAAAAAGAGAGCTTGTTGTATTTTAAATTAACTGATTTATAAATAACTATGGTATCTGTTTACCTCAGAATTGAGGAAAGCTTTGAAAATTCTTTAAGTGTTAGAAAGTCTTGTTAGTAAATGAAAAGGATGCAGAGACAAAATGAAACGGTAGCTTGAAGTGTCAAACAACTAGGTTGTATTCACAAAAACAGTGGTGTACTGAAGATAAGTGTTATGCTAACTTTCTGAGAAAGCATGACACTTTTCAATTTTGTACACTGGGGGTGTATTGTGGAAAGGTATTATGATTTTGTTTTGAGAACACTGAGTTAATCAGTTATGAAAAAGCAGAACTATAGCTATGTCATTTCCCAATTTTGCACCTTCTCAACTCACATTTGAAGAGAAAAATAGTTTCTCAAAGTTGAGCATGAAAAAAGCTCAGTTTGCTGCTGTTTGCTATTACAACCACACATTCATTTATGAAGTTGGAATATCTTTCAGCTTCATAAGTGAATGTTGGAACTGCACTCCCTCAGCACTGGCAAATGCCGATTACACCCCTTAACAGTTTGCACCTAGGGCATCCACCCCTTTCACCCTTCCCTAGTACCAGGATTAGAGCTCCAGTATTGGCTTTATTGAATGGATCCCTCTCTAGATAGTCTGCTATATCTAGAATATCAAGGGTCTTTTATTCAAGACTGAGAGATATGGAAAGCCCTGAACTGTGAGAAACAAGCTTTTCATCAAAAGGGAAAAAAAAGAAGCCCTTATTTCAGTTCTGCTTAAATATTTTCAGTTGCACTTATAGTGAACTATGTGATTATAGTTATTTTGTACCGTCCTGATTTTTTCCATGTTTTGTTTGCTCTGGTACCTTAGTCTTGTAGCCTCATTTGCAGTTAAGGGAATATTGTAAAAGTACTGCAAGATCTTAGAATTGTTTTTACATTGTACTGCATTTTGGTATTCAGTTTAACTGTCCAGAAATGGCTTCGGTAAGCCATCCGACTACAGACATTTCAAAAAAATCTAAAGATAAAGACAGAGACAGACTGCATAGGTCCAAAGCTACCGACGACGCTTCCGTTAAGCTAGTCGCCAGCTCGCCGGTACTCTGAGGCGCTTTCGCAGCCCCTGATACCCACTATCTCTAGAAATATAATCACTAATAAAAGCTAGCCATTTCTGTCTTGAACCCTTTCTGAGGCCTTGGTCTTGTAGTTTCATTCACAGTTGTGGCAGAGCTGTGAACTGCTGACAGATGTGAGCAGTCATTTATTACTGCATTTTTTTCAACAAACAGTGTTACCGAGAAGTTTCTGCATAGTCTAGTGCCTTAGACTGTGGCAGAATTGCAGTATTGACTGCATTGTAAATTCTGCTCCAGGACTCATGCTTCAGTGTTTTTCCATTTGTTTATATTCTAGGTTTGCTGCTAGAGTCTTATAGTCTGCTTATCATTTACCTGTTTAAAGTTACATTCCAGTGCATTTTTGTTTACTTTGATATTGTTATTCCGCTATTCTTTGTGTCTGTCTCAGCCCCCACTGGGGCAAGTGATCTGTAGCTCAGAGTCATAGGACTAGAGCTTCAGTACTGGCTTTATTTGATTGGATCCTTTTCTAATTTGTCAGCTTCTTGAAACTTACAGCTTGAATTCTTCCACAACTCAGTTTGTCATAGCTTGAATTTTTCTCTCCCACCTTTTCCTGTAGTGGTTTTAAAAGGCTGTCTCTCCGACACCCACCCCTTATGGTAATCTGACTTTCCAAGGCCCTCCCTCAACTCTTTAATTGCTGTTGTCTGTTGTGTATGATATTTAAGTACTTTTCCCACCCATTGTTTACAATATATCCATAATACTGAGTGCCTACTCACCAAACCAATATTGCTCTTGTGTAAACTTACTTTTTTACAAAATGTGTCCTACTCATTTTGCCAGGGCTCCCATCCACTTGGCACCCTAGCCACACTCTGAGAGGGTCCTCAATTAATCCTGTTCCATCCTTGGTGGATAAGAGATTTATTTTATTGTTTTGCACTCATTTATCTGTTTAGAGTGTTAATACTTTACTTTTTTGTTTTATTTGTTGATTCTGCAATTTAAATAATTTTAAAGGTCCCTAATTCTTGAAATTACATTGCCCAGGTAGTTTGTTTAAGTTGCTTGTGGTAGCATTACACTTTCAAGCAATCTTTTTTTTGTGTATTTTTACATTAAGAGGACTGGGATAGTCTATCTAGTGGCAGTAAGTGATGAACTGGTCTGTCTGAGTAAGTAAAACCATAAGAAATCTGTAAGTGTAGTCATTTTCTTGGTCAGAGGGCTTAAAAAAACATTTTCCTCTGTTTTAAGTGCCTTTAAAAATTTGATGAGTTTGCATGCCACTGCCCATCATGCAATGGTGGTTAATTGTGCTCTGTATAGATGCAAACCACATTTTCTGTAAAAAAAACTACCTCTGAAACTGTACCAATAACTCGGAGAATGTAAAGCAACTACTTTGCATGTTGAGTAGCATAGAGCAGTTCACTTCCACTTTGAGGAGTACTGCCCTTTGAATTTAGTATTATATAGCCTAGTCTTAACTGCAGCCCCAAAAAGCACCCTTAGTCAACCGCATTATTAACCTTTCATGCACCACACCCTTGTAGCTCACTCAGTAAAGGACCTGACATCTTTGATATGCAATTCCCCAGTTTCTCTGCAGCCGTTTTAGTGGATTTGGGTATATTGAGACAAGTAGCAATTGCCTGATGTTCACTGACCCCTCTCATATAAAAACACTCATAATAACAATATGATTGCCAGTAACACACACTGTACAACCACCACACGTACTGCACCCCTCAAATAGATGTACTTAAACTAAGACACAAGTGCAATCTTATCCAACTCCAAGGACCCCCAAGAGATTTCAATTGCAAAAATTATCACTCAACAGAAACAACACCTGACACTACACATATAACCACTCCCAGTGGAGCCTCAACTATCAAGGCCATAAGTCAAGCCAGTACACTGCCTATGACTTTAGTCATAGGGCACTTTGCTGTACATGAAATGCTGATGCCCTATTCACCAAGCTAAGGAAGGAGAAGATAATGTTCAGTTACCTATCAAGGGCTAGGATCCACCAAGTTACATTTGCACTCAAGTTATTGCATCCCAGCTGCCAGTGTGATTCAATCATAGTCTGTGCAGGTGTAAATAACCTGAGATGTACCTTCTTAGACTATATAAAGAGAGTCATTATGGAGCTCTCAGACTTGTCAGAGGCTGGTATGACCCTAGCATTGAACAGCAGAGGCCTTGTGCCTGTCCCAGCCCCCCCCCCCAGCTCTTTAAGTGAAGAGCAAAGAAAAAAAAGGTCGACTCATTTTGTCTACTGACACACCATCTATGTGGCCAGATACAAACCCCACCCCCTGCCACAACTATGATCAGGTACTTGGGGGAAATGCAGGAGCCAGTAAGATTCCATTTCTGCACCTTGTCCATCCTCCTCCTTCACATTTTATTTAAAAAATGTTACTGTTTATACCCTGCATAGAGCATTGCAGCACACAAGTTTTATTTGAAGATATGTCTTTTTTCACTTATAAACTCTAGCAAAACTGCTTCCTACAGTGAAGAGGTACAGAGCTCTGTTTCTAACTAAAAAAAAAAAAATGAAAGAAAGAAAAATGTTGCTGTTTAAGCACACATGGAGCTGATATGCACTAAAGAGCAGTTGGAGTTGACTGACCACAGCCCCCCAACACTTTTCATGCTGGGCAGATTTCTCCTTTGCTACACCATCAATAAGGATGATGCCAGAATAGGACCAGAAGATGACTGACTTTAATAATTAGCTTGGCTTCTGGTGTCAATTTAGGAGAATACAATATCTGTCAGTATAGGAGGACAGCTTTGCCCATGCTGGTCTGCACATGTCTCCTCTAGGCTTTTAAATATTGTCTAAAATATTGGGGTCTATAGCACTTTGTCGAAAAACCTAATTGTTGAATACCTTTTTGTTGAACCCTATCCATCGAAAGTGTAATCCATTGAACATTTGTTTAAGCGAAATTTTTCCCAGGGAAAACAAGCTGTGGGCCGTCATCAGGAAGTTGCCTTTTTCTCCACTGTAGTGCAATCTCACAGTTGGTATATTTAGTTAGGGGAGGTATGGGGGCACAGCCCCCACCTGGGCGGGTTTCAAATTTTGCAATTTTTGTGATGCTCACTTAGCTGGCCAAGAGTTTTTTCCCTGGGAAAAAATTTGCTTACATGAACATTCGATGGATTAAGGTTTCGGCAGATGGGGTTCGACAAATAGGTATTTGATGATTAGGTTTTTTTGACAAAGTGATATAGATCCACAACATTGTCCTCCCCAATAGAGCCTTTGTTAAGCAATACCAAACTGACAAACCTTCCAGTATAGGAAAATCTACCCTTAGAATCCTAATGGTTTTACTGCTCCATGCCAGGAGTCTAAGAAGCTCCACTCCCTCCATGCTCTCCTCACCTTAAAAAGTGCAGACATTGGTGCAGTTACTGACACAGTGTTTAAAGCTGTATTGAGTGTGCAAGGCTTCAGCAGTTTCCACACATTTAGACCAGCATCTGCATAGACAGGGACTAAATGTGAAGATGACTTGATCTAAATCAATAATAAGCATATGTCTTGGTTGGTAAAACAAGATGATGCATTGGAGTTCCTCCACATCCAGCTTACCATAGACAAAGCCCCATACCATATCCTAGCAAGGTATAGATCACCCTCTGTGTCTCATGACACCCATTGCTCAGACATAGACCTATTAAAGACATTCACCATTCAACAAAATACCATACTCTTGGGGAACTTCTTTCTGTGTAAACTAGGAATCCAACATCACTCCAGATTTGCAGGTGCAGAGATTCCTAGACTTTGTAGACACAAACACGCTGGGCCAGTTAGTGCATATGTCTACTAGAGGTACAAACATGTATAGACCTGGTATTCACAAATATGGGAAACCACTGCACCCCCCCACCGCCAGGGTTGTGTACTGTTTGGTAAGGTCAGACCACAAACCAGTCTCTTTCAAAATAAGAATCAATTCCATAACCCCAACAAAACATGTAACAGAAATTACTCCAAGGCAAATTACCTTTTATTAAATGATAACCTGTCAAAAATTCAGGCCCCTCCAAACCCAGATGATACAGTAGCCTCTGTGGAATTATTCACAAAATCTCTGTATAGTCATGTCAGTGATTGCAGAGAGGCTGCTGTACCTACTAAATATAAGCCTAAAACTCAAAAAACAAACTACTATGGTGGAATCTAAAATTAAACAAATTGTTCAACAAAAGAAAACAGTCATAGCTAAAAATTAGGAAGTATAACATCAAAAAAGATAAAAACTCCCTCATCAAAGTGAACAGACAGCTAAGAGGAATAATTAAGTCCAACAAAGCAAATTTTGAGGTAAAGATTGCATCTCAGACCATGGACAACTTTACAGGCTTCTTTAGGTATGTCTGAAACCTCAAAGGCATCACACAACAGTGCCTCATGGAACTGGATGAGATGGCATATCTTCTGGATGACAAATTTAGTTTTATTTTTACCTTCTTCTCACACTCAGACACCTCTCCAAGAAATACCATGTAATATAACCCCTCCAGCTATCAGTAGGGAACAGGTCTTAGATGCACTCTCTGTGGCCAAGAATACAGCTTTGATGGGCCCTAATAATATCCCTGAGTGTCTATGAAATAGTCTGAAATATGACCTGTCAGGGTTTCAAGTGTGACTTTTCAAACATACCTTCCACACAAGCTTTGTACCACACAGATGGAAGACTGCAACTTTCATTCCTTTGCACAATGGTGGACCATCAATGGATCCCAAGAACCTCAGACCCATTGGTGTGACTAGTCTCATATGCAAAGCCATGGAACGAATTATCATGGAAATGATTAACAACAGCATAGGAACCCTTCAGACACTGGACCCAACCCAGTTTGGTGTCATCAAAAGGCATGTCATACCTACTGAACCTGGTGGACTTCTTTGAAAAGGTCAACAAGACAATGGATGAGGGTAAAGCAGTGCATGCTGAATATTTTGACCGAGCTAAGCGATTTGATGCAATACACCACTTGGGCATTGTAAACAAACTCATGAAATTTGGCATAAATCCATATGTACCTCACTGAATAGCCAGCTGGCTCAGAGACAGGACCCAGAAAGTTAGGATTGGAGCAAAAACAGGGTGTGTGCTGATTGTCAAAATAAAACCTTCTGACAGGAAAAATGGAGTTCATTGCAAATTTAAACTGTGCAAAAGCTTTTAAAATGTTACATGGTAAAAGGTTTCTCACAGTGCATGTTCTGTTTTATATTTTCTTTGGTCTAAGAGACCAACAAAAACAGTAACTAAACTGATTTGCAGGTTTGTTGGAGCTCTTGATCTCCCTTTTCTTTTTCTTCATATATGCATTTTCCTTTTTGTACATCCTTTAGATTCTGAGCTTTTGCAGTTAAGAAAGTCAGAAAGCAGTCTGTGACTTGTACCCTATTTATTATAGAAGTGTTGCTAAGAATCATTTCACTGCGCAGAAGTGGGCACTGCATAGCAAACTGAAACCTTGTATTCTTGGAAGAGGGTTGGTTACTCCATTTTTTAAGAATGTTCAAACATCCGCGGCTCTGCCACATCTCCACAATTGCCTTCATGGACAATTTTATTGTGACTGTGTGCAAATGGGAGCCATTATGCTCATTTAGATAACTTGCTTTGAATGTAATGTCTGGTTGTCTTTCTCCCAAACTGTTGACAGTTCCCACTTCAGAACTGGCATAAAGGATTCAGGGTTAGCATAATGGCTAAGGTGTTTACCTCACAGGCACAAGATACAGAGTATGATTTTCTCTTCTGGAGGGGAAATTGACTAGGTGCAAAATAGCCCCAAGGGCAGCCGGCCTAGTACTAATCTAAAAACCCAACTGACTTCTGGAACAGTTGAGATGACATTTTTAATTTGGGTAGTATGCATGTTTTACTAATGTGGATGTAAAATCATATTTTAAGTTAACAATGGAAATATATTAAAATGCTTAAAAGGTTCCACTCAGATTCTTGGGAGAAGTGGATCAAATAAGCTCTGGGCAGAAACTGTTTATCTGAGTGGACGCACCCTTTTAAGTATATAAGCAGACACTTTCTTTAAGGGTTTTATTTTAAAGAGCATGAAGTCGAGTTTTTCTGTGGCTGCATTCTCAGGTGACATGGAGTTAACGTTTATATCCTGTTATCATGATGCTTCCTGACTTAGAGTCAACAGACATTATATTTGCATGCAGTATTGAAGACTTGTATCGGTTCCTAGAGGTATGGAAGATCATGATAACACTGATGGATATTATTAAGGATAACTTAGCATCCTAGACTGAGAGTGACATTTTTTGTAGATGCAGTTGGAGCGTTTTCCAGCATTTGTGGTGAATTACTGTTTGAAATTCAGGAAATGAGTAGAGAGCTATATCCTTGCATCCACACTGCAATTTTGGATTCAGAGGGATTATTACTTTTGAGATCTGGGTTTTGGTACCATAGTTGAGTGGACTCCAATAGCTTTAAGAAGAGATCTTGAAATGTTGGGGGGTTCTTCTCTTCTGTGAGGCCTTCCTATATCATGGCATATATAGATAAGCTAGGAGTATAGATATATTTGCTACAAGAGACCAGGTTGTCCTAGACAGAAATAGATAGGCTAAAGAGACTTAAAAGGTGTTGAATCTGACATCCATCTGGTTCCACCATGTTGGGGAAGTATAGTCCAGGTGCAGTTTTTGCAGACTGTCCAGATTTTTACTCATATTTTTTTTTGGTCTGCTCTTCTTAAAATTTGTGGTTTTCTGCCAAATCACTGGGATGACCTAAGGACTGAAGTCACCAGATGATGTACATTTGAGTTATACACTTGAAATCCTTCAGAAAGTGTATGTTAACACAAACCCTCTTACTCTAGCAACTTTCTAAGTTTAGAACAGCAATATTTAAAATCTGTCCCTATTTTTGGGCCTTTGACCCCCCCCCCCATTTTGTCAGACTTTGTCCAGATTTCCTTCACTACGAGGTCCAGGGGTATGATGGGAATAGTCTTAGGTTGATTAGGAGGAATACAGGAGATAAATTGTTTCTTCTTAAAGTTTTACTTAAGATTAGGTTTCATGACTTAACTTACAAAGCCATGTCTGACCCAGCTTGTTAGAAATGCTACATATAAAGAAATCCCAATCCCTCCACACCACATGCTCCAGAGACCTCAGCCTCATTACCACAATCAACAGAACATGCTGGAGGAACAGGTTCATAACCCAGAGACTGCCCATGCTATGGAATAGACTTCCCATACATGTCAAGCAGAGCCCCTCACTGGCCCTGTTCAAGAGACGTCTTGATGAGTGGATGGGAAATAGAAAATTCACCCTGGGGATCACTTCAGTAGCTCTACTCGACAGAGGCATTGGAAACTAAGGTCGGGTAGCACGATGCCAGGGTAACCCTATGGGCTAGGTTTGTAAAGGCTCCAGGACCATTAGCCTAGTACACTCCTATGAAGTCTTTGTCAGATGTGTTGGGATTGGTTTTGAAGTTAATGCATCTTTGCCTCAAGAGTTGACACTCCATTTTTTGTGGAATTTTTTTTTGCTAGAGGAAAACATGTGTCAGGAATACAGTTGTTAGTTGGGATGTTAGCTGTGCTTTAGATCCCTTTGCAGAGAAAACAACACAAAAAAGTGCAAGTTAGCAAAAGGATAAACAGAGCCTTGATGGATCAACTAAATACAAATACTCTGCTGTTGGAAACACAGCATGTTTTCAGACACACCACAGTGCAACCACCTCCCACTTTCAGTTCACCAACACTACATACCAACATATGAACAATGGTAGCCTTGTGTCAGTTGTGTTCCTAGACTTATCCAAAGTTTTCAACACTGTATTACACCAACATTTACTCTCTGAACTCTCTTCTATAGGTCTTTTTCAATCCTCTCTTAAATGGTTCCTTAGTTTTCTGTCTGGAAAGCAACAAGCAGTCAAATGGCAAAAGGACCTCTCTTCCAGTTACCATGGATGTCTCTCAGGGCTCTATGCTAGGACCCCTTCTTTTCAATATTTTTATAAACAAGCTTCACACTGCCACACACCAGGTGTATATAGTACAATATGCAGATGATTTAAACTTTAATGTCCAGTCCCCACAATATCCAGACTACAAGACGTCACTCAGTTTTCTTTTTCTTCAATAGAAACCTGGCTAAAATATTCAACCCTACCCCTTAATACCAATAAGACAAAACTGGTACTCTTCACCCCAAAACATTACCTCCATCAAAAACAATCTTTTTTGGTTATATCTGCAAGTAATACTAAAATTGAGGTAGTACCACAGACTAAATTACTGGGCACTGTAGTAGGTGACAATCTTAAATTTAGATTCATAGGTAGGTACTAGGCTATTTGCCCGAATGCATTTATAAGGCTAGCCAGAATGTGTTGGCTTTCGTTGCCCCCTTAGATTAGTTCCCTGTGCCTCTGTCCAGCAGAGCCACTGAAGTGATCCCTGGGGTAAACTTTTCGTTTTCCATCCACTCGTCAAGGTTTCTCTTCAAGATTTCTATCGAGGAGCATTACCTAATGTAGATTGGAATCTTGTTCCAAAGCATGGGAAGTCTCTGGGACAGGAATCTGTCCCTCCAGCATGTCCTATCAATGTATTCTTCAAGCAATTAAATAGACCCACCAGAAACTTGTCTCCCTTTACAAGGCAAAACGGTACCTTACAAGCTCACCAAAAAAACTCTAGCCTCATCCTGTTTGCTTCCAGCCCTCTTATATGCCTTACCTATCCTTATAAACCTAAACTCTACTCTAAAATCCAGACTAGCTTCCTGTTACAACAAAGCAGCTAAATGTGCTACCGATACTGCACACCGAACACACCACTGCCATGCCTTAAAGCAACTAAACTGACTAGAGCTTAACAACTATATAACATATGCTCAGCTAGTTATGGCATACAAACTGATATAGTACCATAAACAATGTCCTGCTTTAAATAATATATTATTGTCCACCATCCCCATAAGGCATCTCGGTTTTGGTGATAAATTTCTAGTAAGCACTACTAAAGCAAATAATTCATTAGGGGACTCACTATACTCCTGTTACATTTCCAAACTCTAGAACACCATTCCTACACAAGTAAAAATGATTGTCAAACTCCCAAGCTATAAAATCCAGTCAAAACAATGTCTTATCCCATCTTGGTAATGGTCATGTTCCTCACCAAGTTGAGGCCTTTAGTAAAAGCACAAACTTCTTATTGTTATCACTACCTTTTTGCCATCCTCTGCTTGACTCAATACACCCCTAACAGCTTTCCCCTACTACACTTGAATTAATACATCCCTTTTCACCCCCAATAAACAACACTTCTTACCTTGTCCTTTTTCTAACTGCTGCCATCCACCACTCTACTGCAGTCATGAATCCTCTGTATAAATTAAGTTATAAACGTTCTAGATACACTATTGGAACAGGCAGCTTTAACAGAACTGATACAATACCATGCCCTCCCAGTCATATGCTATTGCCAGTGTCCTGCTATACAGCACTAATATATTCCATCCCCACCTACATAATTCTTTAACTTACTTCATTATATCTCTTAAACCTTTTACAAACTTGTACAATATTAAAATCTTCAGTGCTAGTGGACCTAGAAGGCTGCCTAGAAAAGTGATGCTTCCCCCTCTATATGCTACTCCTTACCTGAAAGGCCTACAACACCAGAAGGACACCATCTTCCTGAAGACTTTAAATAGGAAATTAAAATCTCCTACCCCTTCTGTTTGAAAAGCAACCAAGGTGGTGTTCCCCCTCTGCATGCCACTCCTTACCTGAAAGGCTTACAACACCAGAAGGACACCATCTTCCTGAAGACTTTAAATAGGAAATTAAAGTCAGATAGGCCTGGGTCTATGACACTGTGTGGCATCCCCAATACCTCTTTAGTGGAATCCCTAACCTTCTAAAACCTGGCCTCAGAATAAAGTATAGTGGCCTACCAAATGTTAACCAGGTGGCCGCGAACAGGTTTCCAACTCCATTCCCCACCTTGAATATCCTGAACATAATAGCGCAATGCTAAAATAATTTACTGGTGTAGTTAAACAGCTATTTCTAAGGATTAAACTGGTGGACTTTAACAGATATTTTTTGTCTGGTTGTAACATACAGGTTTTTTTACCTCCCCTGCCCGAAACCTCTTACTTTTAACAGAGTAATGCTAAAAAACTTGCTGTCGATGTTCTCACTGACATTAGCATTTCGCTAAGTAATACATTGGTGTAATTAAACAAACTTTTTAAGAGTTTGTACTTAACAAGTTGTATGTATCTTGTAGCTTGGTTTAGCCTCACACTCCCTTAGTCCCCTCCCCTTCTTGCTACGCAAGTGAGGTTTCTTATCCCCACTCCGAAACTGCTAGAAGGCGGCCTAGTAAAGTGGTATGTTACTTATTTTTACTCTATTTTCTAAGGAAAATTCCTTTTCATATGATACTTTGCTGTATACTTTCTTCTGACTGTTATAGAGTTACATAAGATTGCGTATTGTATGTCTGCTAAATAACTGATTCGCATTGTTGTACAGAATTAGTGTCTGGTCCCATCAGATGATCTGTAATCTTTTTATATGCTGAAATAGTATGCTAATTTGCTAGCTCAATCACTGAATTACTGGAGAAATCTAGATGTAATCTACTTAAGGAACTGTTTCTGCCAACTAACTGTGTTGCTACTGGTGGGTTTATCGCTAAGTTGTTGAAGTCATTTTCAAACTTAATATGCAGTTAATTATCAAATCCTAGCCAAACAAATGCTGGAATAAGTAATGAATTCTAGTTGCTTACAGTACTGTGTTGATTAATTGATGTTCGACTTAGAACAAATGTATACTCTTTTTTTAGTGCATATATTGTGCATACTGTCCCACATTAACAATCTTTAAAAGAAACTGTAATATTGCCAGTGCTCTAACACTATATCCTCCACCAGGTGCTGTCCCCTCTGCATGCTACTCCTTACCTGAAAGGCCTACAATACCAGAAGGACACCATCTTCCTGAAGACTTTAAATAGGAAATTAAATTCTACTACCCCTTCTCTTTGAAAATCAACCAAGGTTACTCTCTGTACTAATTTTTAAGCTACTTTTTAAAGTCAGTTAGGCCTGGGTCTATGACACTGTGTGGTATCCCTAATACTGCTTTAGTGCAAACCCTAACCTCCTAAAACCTGGTCTCAGACTAAAGTATAGTGGCCTACCAAAAGATAACCAGGTGGCCGCGAACAAGTTTCCAACTCCATTCCCCACCTTGAATATCCTGAACATAATAGAGCAAAGCTAAAAGAATTTACTGGTGTAGTTAAACAACTATTTTAAGGATTAAACTGGTGGACTTTAACAGATAGTTTTGTCTGGTTACAAAATGCAGATTTTTTTTACCTCCCCTACCCTAAACCTCTTACTTTTAACAGAGTAATGCTAAAAAACTTGCTGATGTAATTCTCACTGACATTAGCGTAATGCTAAGTAATAAATTGGTGTAATTAAACAAACGTTTTAAGAGTTTGTACTTACAAGTTGTATGTATCTTGTAGCTTGGTTTAGCCTCACTCTGCTTGCCCTCGCTGCGCTCAAGCTTGCTCCGCTTCAAACCCTGCCCCCTATTCCCAACCACCCCCAGGACTGTTAAATTTATACAATCATAACCACTCCCTCCTTTTCCTCCTACCAACCAGATTCCTACACATCACCAAAGAGTCCTCTTCTTTCTAACCTCTTTTTCTACTTCCTTCAAATCTTACCCTAGTTAAACAATGTGTCCTAAACTGACTAGGCCCCTTGCCATGCTAGCATCAAATAATACTCTAGTACTATCTCTCCTACCTCTCATGCTTAGTTTTCATCTCCTCCCTGCCTATGAAAGCCAGTACTACCTTAGATTCCATCACCCAAAATGTCAAACAACCACTCTAGACTTCTCCAGTAAAACAGTAATTTTAACTGTACCTCGTACATCGAAGCTCTCAACCAGTCTAACTCATCATTCTGCTAAAACCTTAAATTCCAATCCCAGGGACAAGCACTATCTAAAACTTATAAATAAATTTTTAAAGCTCATAATTAAACTACACTACAAGCTTATTGTAGATGGGAATATTCATCCCAACTCTGGCCCATCTTCATCTGTGAACAGTAGCTCCTCTGTCATCACCCCCACCAATATACTACCCCTCAGCAGATCCACTAACTCTCTCCTGACCTTTCACTTAAATATTAAAAGCGTTAACAATAAAGTCCACAACCTACACGCCTTTCTAGCAGTCCACTCTCCCGACATAATGTGTCTCTCAGAAACCTGGCTAAAACCTTCTATTGATGCCAACGAGGTTCTTCCACCAGGATAAAACATGTACCGACTTGACCGCACACGAAGGAAGGAAGGTGGGGTAGCAGTTCTTTATAAAAACACATTGTGTTAATAAGGATTACATACAACCGCCACATTTAATAATGCAGAAATCCTCACTACTAAAGTACAGATTAATGCTAACAAAAGCATAAATATTGTCTATATCTACATTCCCCCAAGTAATAACCTGAGAGTGTGGCCTAATGGTTAAGGTGTTTGCCTTACAAACACAAGGTGCAGGGTTTGAGTCTCACAAGGGATAATTGGCTAGGCTTACAATGGCTCACAAGGGCAGTTAGGTTAGTACTAACCTATGAATGCATTAACCTATGAATAACATAAGCACTCTAGAAGATATTTTCCAATGGTTATCCACAACCTATCCCCAAGAAACCATTACTGTTGGTGAATTCAATATTGACTGGAACACCTGTTCGGCTGAATCCCCTGTCACCCATATAAATCATTTTGGGTTCACACAAATAATAACTGCCCCTACTAGGATTAGTAAGCCTTCTCGCAAAGAATGTATGTTAGATTGGATACTCATCAATAGTCACCACCACTTGTGTAAATCTGGTACCCTCCCTGATGCCTTCACTGATCACTCTCTAACTTACATGATTAAGCAAAAGTCAGAGAACCTCCACCAGACCAAATTCAAAACAGTTAGAAATAATAAAAAATTCACCACTATCAACTTCCAAAATGCGCTTAGCTTAGTCAACTGGTCAATCCTTAAACATCTGCCACTAGTCTGTCACTAGAAGAAACTGTAGCAAACTTTAATGCTAAATTCCTGAGTATCCTTGACTCTCATGCTCCTGCATGTGCTATTAGAAAAAAATCAAACTCCGCACCTTGGCTTTCAAAGGAAACCACGTTAAAAATCAGTTTTAGAAATAAAATCTGGGCCAAATGGCGTGCTACTAAAGCCCCCCTCGACAATCTATGATACCGTCAGCATAGGAATGACATAAAAAAATCCATTCTACTTGACAAAACAAACTACTACCACAACCTCCTACAAAAACATCTAAACAATCACCAGAAGTTCTGGTTAGGTATAAACAGACTTCTTCATCCAGGATAATCTACCACTCCAACCCCATCAAGCTTCACCCATAAATCCCCAGAGATTATTCCTAGTGCCTTTAACAACTTTTTCACTGAAACTATCCAGTCTCGCCAAACAGCTAACCTTCTCAGGTTCTAACCCCACTTCTATCACACCCGCTGTCTATACCTCTTTTAATTTCCAGCCAGTTCCCACCGCCCTTATCCAATCCCTAATCAAAAAATTAAAACCCACCACCCTATCTGCTGACCTCCTCCTAGCAGAGTACTTACAAAAAGCTGCGGACACCATAGCCTTCCCCATCTCTATCCTGATCAACAAGACTCTAACAAATGGTGCTGTCCCCCCATCTGGAAAATATCCTATGTTATCCCACTCCACAAAAGCAGAAGTTCCACAGAAATGTCCAGTTATAGACCCATTGCTATTCTTTCACCGCTAGCCAAAATAATGGAGAAGTGTGTACATAAGCAAGTTATGTACTATCTCACCCAGAACAATCTGCTGGCCAACTCCCAGCATGGATTTTGGCCCCATCCCAGTACCACCTCCACTCTCCTTTCCTTTACCAATGTCATACATCAAAATCAGAACAATAATATGCTATCCTCAGCCCTCTTTCTAGACCTCTCAAAGCCCTTTGATATGGTCAACCACCAACTACTCATTCACTCTCTGAAAACCATTTTCCTGGACAACCATGTTGTTCAGTGGTTCTTCTCCCTATCTGAGCGGTAGACAACAGGCGGTATTATGGCAGAACAAACTGTCCACCCTATTACCCATCACCCATGGAGTCCCCCAGGGCTCAATTTTATGTCCACTACTCTTTTCTATCTTCATCAACCTCCACACTGTCCTCCCAGAACCAGCCTGCATCCAGTATGCAGACGATTCCACCCTGATCTACACAGCTTCCTCCCCCATCAGATCTGCAAACCTTAACCCAGAATACATTTAACACAGTTGAAAACTGGCTCTCTAATCACTGGTTATTACTGAATACTAAGAAAACTTAATTACTACTGTTTGCCCCTACTAGTAGATTCACTCCACTCTCCGTCTCCATAATCTCCAACAATCTATTTCCCTAGATGACCACTCCAAACTCTTACGGGTAATAGTCGATAACAATCTCAAATTTGATTTGCATGTCAATAAAACTATCAAAACCATCAACAAGAAGCTTGGGTCACTATATAGACATAAACCTGTCCCAACCCCATTAGCTAGGACCGCAAGCATCTGCTCTCATCTCCTCTCTACCCTTTTATATGTCTCCCCCATACTCTCTAACTTGAATAAATCTGAACTCAACAAACTCTCATGCTCCTACAACCACATTGCCAGATTTGCCATCGGCTCGACATACAGGACACACATCACTGTCAAAACCTTAATCTCCTAGGCTGGCTTGAATTGCTCAACTTAATTCTGTTCAATCAGCTCGTAGTAGCACACAAAATTCTCAACAAACCTGAAAATACTCCTGCCACTCATAAACATCATAAAGCCATATAATAACCCTGGGTCACTACGCTCATCCAACAAACTTCAGGTCCAAACACATACAGCTACCAACTTAGCTGGAGAATCCCTGTTTGCCAACTTTGTTGGTAAAACTTGGAATTCACTTCCAGCTAACCTTATTCAGGAACCCTCTCTAAATCTCTTCAAAAATGGCCTCAAACAATATTTTAAAATGCATTGGCCTTGCCTCTGTACTAACCCTGATTAACTACCGCTTTGCCTATTATGTCTAAACGTGCTGTATGCATTTTCTGCTCATATCTATTTGTTGTCACATACTGTTTTTTTATATTAGACTTAGAAAGAAAGAAACACATAAGATGATCCGTGGAAGCCATCAGGAGTGGGCGTTGGCAGATGGGTCTATTCTTCAAGGGATACCACAGATGCAGTCTGCAATAATTATAAAAAATTGTGTCAAGTGGAACAAAAATGGAATGATGAAATGTTTGAAGAAGTTGAAGTGTTCTTGTTGAATTTGATTTTGCGTGCTACTTAATCATGCCATTGAGGAGATGTAGAGGAGATGAGCTCTTCAGTTACTTTGCTGGAAGTATTAGAATTGATGATGCATTTCCACCAGCATAAGACTCCGGGCTGAACTAGGAGATGCATTTGCCAGAAATGGACTTATCTTTAAGGATCCTTTCTTCTCCTGGGAGTGAGAAACATTAATAGAAATGTCTGGATAAGTGGAGATCCTGACAGACAATCTCTGCGCTACACATTAATTATAACAGTTTTGCCATGGTATTACAGACCAGATAGAACAGATGACATCCCTGGATTGCACATACTGAACAATTTTAACATTTTTTTCCCAGAAGACAACTAATAAAACCTGTCCAGGATTAGTATGTGATAGTTTCACTCTTCTTAGCTTATGAGGAGATGGGAGCTTTTGCTAGTCAATGCGAGTAAAGATGTTCATTAAGGGGAAATGAGGCTTCCTTTGGTCTGTGCTAAAATGACTAGAATTTGATTAATCCTTTTTTTTGTGAAGGGAAAGTATGATTCCTTGAGAGAGAGGATCAGAATGAATAGAATAATTTCTGGCAACACTGACAAAGAGAGGAGGACAAAATAGGTGTGATATTTATCCTTCTTATTTGCTTAATGTAAGACCCATTGGTAATATAGCTGCAGAATAAGGAAGGCTAGAATGGAACCTAAGGGACTGGGTTTGTAAACTTTCACTCTCTGATCTCTTGGTGTATGTTGAGAATCCTAAGACACTTCAGTGGTCCTGAGAGAATTTTAAGTACTGGGAAGATTTCGTCTTTCTAGTTAATTCTGTAAAGTCAGAATTGCTGCTGTAGGGCAGCTTCTGGATGGATCTGGAGAACCTGAGGAGTACTAAGGAGCTGCGAGTATGATGTACAAATGGCAGTGAAAATTTTTGTAAGTTGTAATACTGGAGATCTGACAGTGCTTTCCGGCTGCAAGGGTGCTACATGTGCATCCTTCTTCTGATGAGGACATTTTTCAATTAAGCATTTGGGGGGAATTCGAAGATATATATATTTAGTGTTTTCTGGTATTTGAATGGATTTCTTTATTTAGCGCACGTAGCATAGGTTATCCAAGGAAGTTATAGGTTCATAGCTTCACAGGTTTATAGTTAAGTACTAGGCTAGCTGCTTTTGTGGGCCATTTGAAGCCTAGTCAGTTTCCCTTTTTTGTGCTTGAATTAGCCTATTCCGTTTGGTGTTAGATTGGTCTTAGCCATCCCATGATCGATAATTATGTATTACCCCTAATGGGAATAACTGCAATCATACCATGGATAAATTGAGGGGACCCATACATGGGATAAATCACTGAGGAACTGCTTCTGTCCATTACGAGTACAGGGAGCAGTGCTGTGGTAAATTTTTCTTTTACCCATCCATAGATTTACTTCGCTGGTGAATATGGACAGGAATGCGCTTTGTTTTATATGGCTGGGGAGCCTGTTCCAGAGCAGTGGTATATTGGTGTCCTTCCAAACCATTCTGTTGATTTTGCTGAAAAGGTTTAGATTGCTGGACAAAGTATTTCTGATGCCATTTGACTTGCTGATGTGTAGGAGGTCCATCGGTATTGGGTTTGATGTTGCCTTGTATGCCAGACACAGGTCACCTCTTAGCAGTCTGTAGTATATAGTGACAGGACTTTGACGTAGTCCATGTAGGACTCATTGTTTAGCCCTTGTATCCTTTTAGTAAGGTATCTCTGTGGGCATTCCAGTTGTTGCATGTGTCTGGACAGATACACGCCAAAGGGGCATTATACTCAATGATTAGCCTAATGAGTGCTGAGTAAAGGGGGCGATGATGTCGTTAGATATATTCTCAGTGCCTTTGTTTATCACAGTGGATACATGTTGGTCAAAAGTTAGATCACTGTTCATATACATTCCCAAATCCTGAACAAGTGGGTCAACTTTTAGGGGCATATAATCACTGTGGTAGCTTCCCAGGGTAGGTGACTTCTCAATGGATATGATGATGCTTTTTTGGCATTTAGTTTCAGTCCATGCTACTGAAACTGGTTATTTGTTCTAGGCTAACATTCCTGCAGGATGGCTAAGTCATTTGGGAAATTCAGTAGCTGATCCTTGCTTGCAGGCGTCTGTAAACCTAGTCAACCAAAGCCCCTTTGCTATTGGCTTGTACTTCCAAGAAGTCATTTTCCCTATTTTCATGTCCTGCATCCTATCCGTGAGCAGGTCGCAATCCAGTGGGGGGTGTACGAATTTATTCCCAGTTTATTTAGCTTTTCATATGGGAGATTGGTCAAGAGCCTTGGCCAGTATGAGGAATACAGTGCGTACCATTTTACCTTCATCCATTGCTTTTTTGTGACCTTTTCAAAGAAGTCAACCAGGTTTAGTAGACATGACCTGCCCTTGACAAATCCAAACTGAAATGGATTCAGTGTTTGAAGATTCCTTATACCCTTATTAATTACTTCCATGATAAGCCTTTCCATGACTTTGTATATGAGGCTGGTCAGACTTATGGATCTGTGATTGCCTAGTTCTGTGGGAATGGCTGCAGCTGTTCTCCATTCACTTGATACAGAATATGTATGGGGGCTGAGTTTGAGCAGTGTTGTGGGGGGAGGACCAATCAATGCAGTATTTTTAACTTTTGATAGCACTTTCAAAACTTGGTCTTGTATCTAGGAGCTTAGAAATAAATTATGGTCCTTCATATGGGAAGAGGGTCACCCTTGGATACTCTGGAAGCTATTATGAAATCTAGAAGGGAGGATAGGATGGAATTTCCTATAGTGCAGTGATGTAGCATTGGTTATGGATTATAGTAGCTTCACCACAAACGTCAGTAATCACTAAAGTATGATTGAGGATTGTATTAATGAGAAAATAATTTATTGCCTTAACTGATCAGTTAAGAAATGGAGGCTCAAGATCATTGATTACAGTAACAGAAACTTGGGATGTGGGAAAAATTGTGAGGCAATAAAAAATGAAGATGATATAGTGATTTCAAATAAAAAAATACCTTGATGTTGGAATTGATTAGGGGACTCATTGTGCATCTGTTTAACAGATTATCAGTTTGGAAAAGAAAAGGTTTTAACTCACTTTGTTCAGGAATTGAACGTTAGGGTCAGTCTTCTGACACTGGAGGTGGTGAAAGTCAGATAGATTAAAGATTTAAATTAAAGACATTGGCACTGTTTGTTTACAATCAACTAATTACTTTCCTGGAAAACGTAAGCTGGGAAGGATTTGTTGAGCTGAATCCCCACCTGACTGAGGTTTGTGTTCTTGTAATGTTCTTGAAATGGTGATGTAGCATAATTCTGAGGTGGTTGTATCAGAGTTGGCAGTAGCTAGGAAGGAGATTAAGGATGTGGTCATTGGGATTTCTGTTGCATGATTTCAGTAGAAAGTGGGGCCCTGGTCAGAAGCCACTGGTAATCTAATTTCACTGAGGTCATTCTGAAAAGATTTATTCTGTAAGTAATCACTAGATACATTCAGGTGACTGGTGTCATACTTCTATATAGCTGAAATGGAACAAAACGGATTGGAGAGGATGTGGACAGCATTGGATGGGTACTTTATTTTTAGAGTTTTGATAGGATGCCATCTTTTTCTGAAGCTCTGGATGAGGAACACTTGAGTTTGGGATAGTGATTTCAATCTGTGCCCATGATATGTCCTATAAAAGTAGTCCATGGGGGCTCTTCATGTAGTACTGCTGCAAAAATCAGAAAAAGCATTTCTCTATGCAGCTACGTGTAAGGCATCTACAAAGTAAGTAGATTAAGACTGAATGAGACAGTGCACAGTTCTGGGAACTGGTGTGGCCTGTTTGATGATGTAGCATTTCTTGAGAGGGCATCTCTGAAAATGAATTACTGGTTCAACAAATTTTATGAGAAATGGCATAGCATGCTTAAGTATCTGGCACCCATTAATTGATTATCCATGTTAAGGGATCAGACCTAATTAGAGTTTGAAAGTATGAGTGAGTGGGTTCCCTGAGGTACATATTTTCTCATATAGTGTTCTCTATCCCATTATTTTTGACTTAAATAGAAATTTCTTGTAACCATTTGAAATGATGGGGCCTGATAGAGCAAGTCCGGAAATACATAGGCTGAATGGCTGAAAGATTGGACTTAGATATATTAAGTCCGAGATGACATTTCTTGGAATATTCCCCTTTTCTCTGAGGCATGGCAGTTTCATAGTTTGTATGTATAAGTTCTGGGTGTGGGGTGGGGTTCATGGTGTGTTTGACACCCCCCCCCCGCAAAAACAGTTTTAAGGAGAAGAGCGATTTTTGAGAGTCTGGCTTCTCTGGGTTTTTGTCTTTTTTTCTTCTGCTTTCTGTCACAGCATTTTGAATGCTGACATTTCAATTAGGAGCCTAACTTTCTTTCTAATCATCCCCATTCATTTTATTTTATTTCTTCTGTGTGTTTGCATGTGTGTATAATACCAACAGCTTATGCTAGCTAAAGAATTTTACTTTATACTTATATTGTCTCCCAGAAGATATTAAATCTTTTCCTAAAAGATCTTCACAATTTGTCAGAATAGAATGTTGACAAAGGACAAATGAGTAAATAAACTGTACTGGAAGAACTGTATCTATAAGGGGGCTGATATATATATATATATATATATATATATATATATATATATATATATATATATATATATATGTGTGTGTGTGTATGTATATATGTCCGTATCAGTTGATCGAGTTTTCAGAAACTCAAGCTCCATGTGGTCGAGACCATATAATCGAGTTTTTGACAACTTGAAGCTTTTGAATGAAGATCATAGTACAATGAAGAAAGGGAAATTTACCATTTTCCTCACTGTAGTGCAATATCGGAGTTGATGTATATAATTTGAATGGGGTTTGGGATCCAAGGGGCAAAAAGTAAAAAAAGGTAGATTTTTGCGTTTTTTTTTTTTTTTTTTATGTTTGAGTTTTCGGAAACTCAGTCATATGGTCTCTTCAATATTTCTTTTGAGTATCCAAAAAGTCAATCATCTGACATAGACATATATATATATATATATATATATATATATATATATATATTTTTTTTTCCTTCATATTATAGCTCTTACTGCAGAGGTAACAGTTACAACCCAAAATGTTATCTTTTGGTAAACCTGAACAATACTGAACTAACCCATTTATTGCTGTGAACTAACCTAACTGGGGGTCTATATTATAACATCGAAGTCTAAAAACTTCGAATATTATAATATCAAACCCAATAGAGTGAAAGCTTGAAATAGCGAAGCTGCAGAACACTGAATACTTTCCTAGGGAAAGTATTCAGTGGGCCGTTTCTGCAGCTTCGCTATTTCCTCAACTGTGGAGCGAAGGTTACGGACCGGGTTAAGGTAAGTGTGCGAATGAAGGTGAGGGTGCGATTGGGCATGGGTTAGGTGAGTTAGGGTTAGGGCACGAGTCAGGTAAATGTGCGATTGTGTGGATGTGAGGGTTAGGGTGGGGTAAGTGAGTTAGGGTTAGGGAGCGGGTAAGATGAGTGTGCAATAGTTAGGGACCTTAGGGTTAGTGTTGGGTTAAGGTAAGCGGATAGCTAGTGGTGTATGTCTGGTTTAGTGTAGTGTTTTGTTAAGTGTATGTGTGTGGATTATTTATTTTGGTGTGCTTGAGCTGTGTGTATGTTTGTCGGAACAGCAAATTTTTCCCTGGGAAAAAATTTGCTATTCTCACTGTTCGGTTTTCTGGTGTTTCGATTGAATGGGTTCGATATTATAACATCATCATCATATTTTGGCTTTTCCCGTTAGGGGTCACCACAGTGGATCATCTCTTTCCATTTCTTCCTATCCTCTGCATCTTGCTCTGTCACACCAACTGCCTGCATGTCCTCTCTCACCACGTCCATAAACCTTATCTTAGGCCTTCCTCTTTTCCTCTTACCTGGCAGCTCCATCCTTAGCATCTTTTTTCCAATATACCCATCATCCCTCCTCAGCACATGTCCAAACCAACGCAATCTCGTCTCTCTTGCTTTGTTTCCAAACTGTCCAACATGAGCTGACCCTCTAATATACTGATTCCTAATTCTATCCATCCCAGTCACACCGAGTGAAAATCTTAACATCTTTAACTCTGCCACATCCAGCTCTGACTCCTGCCTTTTTGTCAATGCCACTGTCTCCAACCCATATAACATAGCTGGTCTCACTACCCTCTTGTAGACCTTCCCTTTCACTCTTACTGGTACCCATCTGTCACAAATCATTCCTAACACTCTTCTCCACCCATTTCACCCTGCCTGTACTCTCTTCTTCACCTCTCTTCCATATTCACCATTACTCTGAACTGTTGATCTCAAGTACTTCAACTCGTCCACCTTTACCAACTCTACTCCCTGCATCCTCACCATTCCTCTACCCTCCCTCTCATTTACACACATATATTCTGTCTTAGCCCTGCTGACCTTCATTCCTCTGCTCTCTAGAGCATATCTCCACCTCTCCAGAGTCTCCTCAACCTGATTCCTACTCTCACTACAGATCACAATGTCATCTGCAAACATCATAGTCCACGGGGCCTCCTGTCTGATCTCATCTGTCAACCTGTCCATCACCACTGCAAATAAGAAAGGACTCAGAGCTGATCCTTGATGTAATCCCACCTCCACCTTAAATGGATCTGTCACTCCCACTCCAGTCCTCACCACTGTCACACTACCCTCGTACATATCCTGTACCACTCTTACATACTTCTCTGCCTCTCCCGACTTCCTCATACAATACCACAACTCTTCTATAGGCACCCTGTCATATACTTTCTCCAAGTCTGCAAAGACACAATGCAACTCCTTCTGACCTTCTCTGTATTTCTCCAATAACACTCTCAGAGCAAACATTGTACTGTAGTGCTCTTTCCTGGCATGAAACCATACTGCTGATCACTAATCATCACCTCCCTTCTTAACCTAGCTTCTACTACTCTTTCCCATAACTTCAAGCTGTGACTGATCAATTTTATCCCTCTGTAGTTACTGCAGCTCTGTACATCACCCCTATTCTTAAAGATAGGTACCAAAACACTTTTTCTCCACTCCTCAGGCATCCTCTAACTTTCCAAAATTTCATTAAACAATCTAGTTAAAAATTCCACTGCCATTTCTCCTAAGCATCTCCATGCTTCCATTGGTATGTCATCTGGGCCAACAGCCTTTCCATTCTTCATCCTCTTCATAGCTGTCCTTACTTCCTCCTTGCTAATCTGTTTCACTTCCTGATTCACTATCCCCACATCATCCAACCTTCTCTCTCTCTCTCAATCCCTTCATTCATCAGCCTCTCAAAATACTCTTTCCGTCTACTCAACACACTCTCCCACTTGTGAGTACCTTTCCCTCACTATCCTTTATCACCCTTACTTGCTGCACATCTTTCCCAGCTCTGTCCCTCTGTCTAGCCAATCGGTACAGGTCCTTTTCTCCCTCTTTAGTGTCCAGTCTCTCATACAACTCTCCATACACCTTATAACATTCAATTTTTTTAGACTTCAATGTTATAATATAGACCCCCTAACTGGTCCTCTGACATTGGACAGTTCAAACAAATTTGTCTCTCAACAGCTACATTACAGGCAATTGTGTTAATACATTCTGGTGTGTGCTTACAAAGCTTTCTTAACCATCCACGTCATTAACATACCTACTGTATGGGAGATTATTGTATAGCAATCTTCCTCCTCAGTAAGAATTGACTGTAAGCTGACAAGAACAACTGTTATCCTCAGAGTACTGAATTAACACAAATCTCTCTTCTGTCTACAGCATAAGAAATTAAGTAACTCTATGTGTATTAACTTTTAAGTATGTTTATTCCTTACATATGAAGGATGTCAACTCTTTGCATATAAAACTATAAAGAATAAGCAAAACTATCAATGTTTTTGTAAATATGTAGTCAAGAATGTATACTATTTTATTGCCACAGTCAAATATCAAGTGAGCATTAATATCATCAGATTAATTTATTCAAAGGTTCACGACTTCCACCCCACATTTTAATAAAGCATGTATGACTTTGCATTATCATATGATCCCTTGAATAAAGCTATTGGCTTGTGCTAAAGATGTGTAAATGATTAAGCTGGGATAAACAGAAAGAAGACTCCATCCAGGTTATTGTGTCCCACTAAACTAGCCCCTTCACCCTTTGACTGAAACTTATTTGTAAGTATAAATCATTGTTCTCCAAACTTAATTGTAATGTTTTTCATGCAAATGTTTGTTTTGCCATTTCTGAAGTCAGTACAACAGCTTATTTATATTTGTTTACCAGGGAAGTGCACTGATTAGAACTGAACATTTGCAGGCACAGCCCAGAAGAAGAAAAAAAAACATTTACAATTAGAAAACAGCAGTAGTTGTAAATACGGAAACGAGGTAGTCAGTATAAAATATAAGGCAATGATAGAAGTACTATATATGATATCAGC
The DNA here is from genome assembly GCF_019279795.1 of Protopterus annectens. Taxonomy (NCBI): domain Eukaryota; kingdom Metazoa; phylum Chordata; order Ceratodontiformes; family Protopteridae; genus Protopterus; species Protopterus annectens. The sequence goes on along the minus strand of NC_056726.1, from coordinate 629,342,354 downwards.
CTAATAATTAAATGTGTCTGTACCCTTAATTATTTACATCTTTATTAGCAGCAAGGACACTGATGTGAATCAAAAGATCAGTGGAGACCCTTATGTTAATCACATTGCCCACGTAGGTTCAGATCAATGGTTGCAGAAATGAATCAGCACGCTGGGAATCAGGTTTAGTAATATGTTGTTTGCATGGCAGAGTCGGTCAAAGTTGGGGTGACTTATGCTTTTGTAGACCCTAAGTAGTCCATTATCAAAAACTCATAATGGGGTGGATAACTAATCTTTAAAAAACATACAAATCTATGGCAAATAGTGTTAGACAAGTCTATAATATTCATCTTTAATTTTCTTAATGTTAATTACACTGTAGAATTAGATTACAATTTAAAAGTATTATACTGTAACATTCAGCATTTCATATAATTTACTAAATTAAAAAAATCTCCTATTATCCCCCTTGACTGATGCATTTTTCTAGGTGAAATTCTTCTTGTTAGCTCCAAAATATGAATTAATTTAATTTCCATCATGAACTGCAGAGCTATTCACTGTCGCGTAGCTAACTAATACAAATGAAGAGGATCATTTAGTAATTATGAAGGTCTTTTTTAATTTTGGACTGAATCAGTTTATTATAAAATGAATTAGTATTTGGTTAACCGAGAGATCATTTAAGATAAAAATTGAAGACACCATATCAAAAGGAAAGGAATGTTAATGTAGCAGTTTATCAGGTCTCATTGTTTGGACCCCTGTTATTCAACCTGCTTGTGTCAGACTTTCCATCTCAAAAAAGTTCATTAATCAGCATGTTTGCTGATGACTCAAAAATTGGGTCAGTCATCAGTTCCATAAAAGACCAAGCTTTATTGGTAACTATTTGAAATCTAAAGAGCTGCTTTGCTACATCCCAAGATGTGGAGACTGAATGTTTCTTTTTCTCTTTCAGTATTCCTTTTGTTAATGGGGATAGTCTGACTGGGTTTCAAGTTTTTTTCAGCAGAAGTCCATGGAGAAAAGTCCCATAAATACAGTTATAAGGTATGATAGTAATGTTTGAACATGCAGTCTTACTGAGTTCATGATTGCAATTACTTGAAATATACCCTTGTCTCCAAGGTATGGCAGTCTTGGAGTTGGTATGTATAAGTCTGTTGGTATGGGGGGGGTTCTCCTCTGCAAAAAATAATTTTAAATTAGAAGAGCAATGTTTGATATTTGTTCTTCTAGATTTTCAGTATTTTTCTTCCACACGATGAGACTAAGCATTTTACGTCCCAACAGTTTGATAGGGAGCCACCATTATAATAACATTTTTCTGATACCTTTCACTCCTGGTCATTGAATAGGTGCATGCAGATATAACATTTGCAGTGCATGCAGATATGACATTTGCATTACATGCAGATATGACATTTGCAGCATGCTGTACTGCAGTATTAATGTCATGTTCAACTTCAACACAATATTTTTAGATTCATTTCTTCAAACCCAGACTGCTAGTTAGACAAAGACTCACTGAGAACACATCCAGCCTTCAGCTCTGTAGAAAATGTATCTTTTGCCCCTAAACTTTACATTTCTAGATGTCAGACTTTTCTGAATTAGTCAGCCATGAGTATGTCAGTTTCAGAGTCCCCTTCAGCATTAGCCATCACAGGCTGAGTCAAAATCCAGAAATGGTTCTTTAGTTTGTTGTTATAAAAATATTTATCCACAGTACCCATATTGTTTGTACTTTTAACATCTCCAGAAATATAATAAAATTTTTAGTTTAACTTACAACCCTAGGTCTCAGTTGTGTGTCAGATGACAGCTTGAGAACTCAGCCATATTGCTCTTGCACAAAAATAAAATAGATGCCATGAATACAAATGTAACACTTGACAGACTGGAAAGTGAGCCAACAAAAATACAAAATTCCTGTATTGTTGGTTCCATCAAATTTTCTTGCCTTTGAGGCACGTCTAATTGAGCTGTGATCCCTTTCTTTCATTTTTTTGAAATGATAGTGTCACCCTGACCCCATGTGCAAAAATGTGAAAAGTGGTTGTTGATGGATGGATATATTGCATCTTCTGGCCCCCAGTCCTCATTTCCCCATACGTTGTTGAAGACACTGCTTAATAATATTACTGGCTCCAGCTATAGTTTGTTCAGACTTCTGAAATGAATTTCATCATGCCACATTATTATTTTGTGCATCTTCGGCTAGTATTAGGAAGAGACATCTCTGAATTATTTATTTCCTAAATGGATTAGTATCAATTTCCTGCATTTTTTTTTACTTCAGCACATACATTTCCATGTTTATCTTTATTTTTTCTTGGTTGTCTTTGCATTTCATGTGTACCACATCAGTATGCCCCCCTTGGAGAGGGTTATTTACCCCTCTCCATAGTACTTATAGGCTGTTTCATATCCTTTCTTAATATTTTGCTATACTTCTTCAGGCTGAGTGGGGTGGTGTATGCTATACGTTTTACGGATTATGCAGTCTGCAGGTAAATATGGGCACAAAGACTGAAAAGGCCCTTATCCTGCATTCATAGTTTCTTTTTCCATTTTTATTAATGACAAAAAGTAGTATGGAGATAAAACTGTGAGTTAGGGAAAGGAGAAACTGTGAAGCCAGAGCGTAAGCCATAGGTGGATGGAAAAATCCTACATATGTTAACTGTACTTATGAGAAACAAACATCTTTTGTCAGGGTGCAAAAATGTAAAACTAGAATATGTCAGTGCTTATGGAATCTAAACCTCTAAAATTAACTGAATGACAAAAGCAAAATGTCTAACACACGCAGTTGTATCCCAGCAGCTGAGAAAGGTATTCAAACGGAAAACACTAAGATAACATGAGGTGAGACTTTGTGTACGAAAAGTGCATGTTTTGAATTCAATTCAGAAGTTTCCCAAACACATTCAAGCCAAAAATGCAAATAATTCTGATATCAATATTTACTACAACATAAAGAATCAAACAGAAATGCACTTGGGCTTTACTGTAGAATGAAGCTGATTGTAATATTCAGAACTGGTAAATAATATTATTTTGCCCTTTTTTCTTGGACTTGTACATCACAAGAAAAGACAATGCCATTTCTATTTAAATGGTAATTTATTTCTGTTGTGCTTGTCTTTTCTCAGTTTTAAACCCTCACTCCCTACAGAGCTGCTACGCCACCATAGACCTTTAGGTGTGTACAGATGTGAAGAGCATGGCTCTTCAAATATGACTTTGGGACTGACGTGTGTAAACAGTCTTACATAGCTCAGAGTAATAAAAGATAGAGAAGAACAGAAGAAACTCAAATGTGGTGTGGACAGATGCCGTTAAACTAACTAAGAGAACATTCACTGTATCTAACAACACCAACCAAATGGGGTGTAAACGGTATACTAATTATCAGCCTTGGGTTAATCTCATACAAGCAGTAGGCAAGGTGTGCCTTGTAGCTGAACTTGGAAAGGATGTTCTGAGTGCTAAAAGCTTGTAGAAGTGGAAGTCCCAATCCTCTGTTTTATTTCTCTTGCTTGGTGCAACTTCTCAAAGTTGATGCAGTTGCCCCTAAAACTGTTCCTACGGTGAAAAATCATTCAGTCTGCCCTCCCAATAAGGAGTCCAGAGTGATGGACAAATGGCAAACTCCCTCTTTCATATGCTATGGTATGCTTCCAGTGGTAGTTGGCATATAGGTTCATAGGAAATTACTAGGGTAATGACCATAGGGCCTTAACAGGCCTAGCCATGTAATACCCTTGTTCATTAACTGACCATGGTTAGATGGTTGTTATTAGCAGAGCGAGTCAGTGATTAGCACCAACTGCCCCTTTCCTGGAGGGACACAGGTGCCACCCCAGGGTGAGTTTGCCATCCAGTTGTCAAACTTGCACATAAATAGAGTCTTTGAGGAGCTGTGCTTCACTTGAAGTGGGAGTTTATTCCAGAGGAGCGGCGACCAAATATATGATATGAGGTATCCCAGACATTGAAGGAGTTGATTGAAGATCTTCAGATCATTCAGATGGAGAGTATGTTTTCTACATCTGATCTCACCTTGCAGGTAGTACACGGTTCAGTTTATGGTACTGCATGGACAGCAGGCACCTAGACAGTGCTTTGTTGACATACCTGGTTGCATCTTAGAGATTTTGTGGAAGTTTCTAAGGTATCTTTCCTTAATGTGCCCTTTGATGGTTCTGCTCAGTTTACTCCAAAGGTCAAACTAGAGGTTATAGAGAAGAAAGGCAAGATCCTCACAGCTGTTGACATGGCATTTCAGAATCCTTGATGCTACTTTTTAAGGACACAGGTAAGTCCACGTAAATTATAGTACTATCACAGCCTAAACCAATGAAAGTGGATATCTAGAAAGAACCGATGTGGCCTTGGAAACTTTCAGAATAGATGCTGGACCATAAGCAAGAATAACTAGCAACAGCAGGGATACCATGGTCCTCCTTTATACAGACAGCAGTCTAATACCTGAGGCAGTGTCTGGGGGCAGTTGGGTTCCGTGTATTACTGTGGTTCATAATCATGTACAATAAATCATTTTGAACAGTAATATCCAGAGACTGCATGATTCCATTCCACAATCCCCATCTACTCCACTGATTCACTTTGTCTGATGTCCTACCCCATCAAAAGACTGAAATGAGTAAAGATGTCTTAAACCTTATCAGCGAAAGAGCCATCAAATAAGTCTCAGCTAACCAGAAAAGATCCAGTAATTACTATAGATTCTTTTTGGTTCCAAGGATCTCAGGTCAACTCTGTACTTAAACAGCTAAATGTATTCATCCTCTGCCTTTCTTCATTGTGGTAGTACAGTCTGTCCTTTATTTTATTCAAAAAAGAGATGTTTACTTTGAACTGCAAACACACCCATCTACATAGCAAGAGCATCAAGGACTCCTGAAGAAGTTTTCTGTGCTTCCAGGTAGGAATCGGGCTTTATCAGTTCCAGATGTTTTTAACTGGTCTTATCTTGGCTTCCAAGGAGACTAGAGGCTGTAAAGAATAAAGGCACTTCCATACATGCTTGACTAGCTCTTAGCTGCACCAACTATATGTTCTAGTTGTAATTCATAAGTATTTTTGAACCTTTTTTCAGTCCTTCGGTATAACAATGAACACTGCAAAGATTCAGAAGACGCCCTCACAGATACTGTCTTTCACTGGATGTAACCAAGACACCCTACTCTAGAAAACACATCTTCCTTTGAACATTTTTCTTTCTGTGCAAAATACGGTGTCTCTAGTCACTGTTTCTTTACTCTAATTCAGCCACAAAAGCTCTCTGTCTCAGAGCACTGTGACTGGGGACAGCTACTATTTATATGGTAACTCATGCCAGATTCTGCATGAGGATTATGCAGTGGATTCTGATGGTACAATGGCATTAGTTAGCAGATCTCATGTCACAACAAATAAAGATTTCCAAAACATTTTCAAAATGCATTTGTAGCGGTGGCCCCACACTCCAAATCTTACAGTGGTGCACCCATTACAAAGCCTCACTCCAGTAGCCATAGTCATAATGGGGTTCACTACTTCAGGGTGGATGGGAGGCATAGTCAAGACCACATCCAAAATGCTTGATTGCAGATGGAGTTCAGTCTACACATCTCCATTTTGGAGATGAGCGCAGTCCTTTTCACTCTGCTGCAGGGCTCCCTAAGCAAAGCTACAGTTACTGTCCACTGCATTTGCCATCCACACTAACAATATGACTGTAGTTTCATGCTTAGGCAAGGGAGAATTTACTTCATCCTCATTTTTGAGCTGTGGCAAACAGTCACTGTGTGGTACATAGTCATATTCTAGGGGAGGTTAGTTCAAAGGCAGTCCTAGTCGTTGCTTACTGAATCCTCACTGGTGAGTCGTCAGCCCATTAGTATCACAGAAGCTTTTTTGTCTCTGGGGGAAACCTTGCTGTGATCTCTTTACATTCCAGTCCAATGCCAAAAGCAGCAATTTCTATTTGTTTTTCTTTCATCTGGAAAACTTCCCAATGAAGCTTTCATCAGGAAATAGTCTGCAGGGCTCTTTTTTACTTTTACACCTAGTTCATTCAGAAAACCATGCAGAACAAATCCAAAGTCATTTTTATAGCCTCATTTGGCCTCAACTAGTGCAGTTCCATCTGCTGAGTCAGATTCTTCCTATACTTCACAGACACCCCACAATGCTAATAATTCACCATTCCAGCAAGTCTCACTCAGACCTTCACACCATTCATTAACTGCATGGCCAGGAACTCATGACATTCATCTTCATTGGTTCAAATCCTCAATATTGCTGGAAACCATACAAGAGTAAATGGATGTGTTTTTCAATGACTGATATTTGCTGTTTTTCTAGTAGCCAATACTTAGCTAGAAAAAAAATTCAGAATTATAGGCCTTATGAGTAAAGCCTCTTACCACAGTCTTCTAGATGGATAGAGTGTCACTGCAAATGGATTCTTCTGTTATATCTATGGTATCCACTGTGTCAAACTTAACCAACCTTTAACCAATCGGCCCAATTGACTGTATTATTTCCTAAGTACTCAAATGGAGGTAAATCTATTGCTTAGCATGAATGTCCACAAACAGTGATGGTTGTATGTGAATACATCCCAATCTTTGTCTCGTTTTCTAATAAAATAAAGTTTTCAGAAGTTACTTGTTCAAATGGCTTACTGATTGCATAAAGTTCTGTTACAAAAAATGTAATAAAATGTTGCTGTCTGTATCAGCAGCACACTCAAACAGAGCAGTGGATACCTGCTGGATATTTTTCAAAAATACATCCTTAGATGCTGTCTGCGTATTTGCTGTCCTGGATTCACTGGTATATGTTCTGAAGGCACTGTAAACTGGATTATCTCCAGGTCTAGGTCTTCATGTGGAGCCACAGTGATCAGAGGTAAGTTGCTGTGATGAATATCCAGGAGGATAACCTCAGAACTATGCCCTGTCCTGTTCCCTACCAGAAATGAGAGTTTTACACATAGCATAAAGAGAGCCCTGGAAGAACATGATCATACTTGTCAGCTTACCCCTTACCCTTCCTACTGCTTTATACTAGACATAGCTGTTGGATTTTTGTTTTGGTGACTTTGTCTGCATATTTGTGTAGCAGTTGGTGCAGAGGGTTAAGGGTATGGCCTATAGCTCCTGTGGTACAGGGTTTGATTCCATCAGCCCTCATTTGCCTAGTGCGTGACCTTGAGCAAGTCACTTAAACAGATATGCTTTCAGGTTGCCCCTAAAAAGGGACTGTGTGTCCAGTGTGCCTCCCTGGTTAAAAAATGTGTTTTATTATTATTAGTCACATGGTTCAACACTGTCAAGTGACACAAGCGAGATTAGTCTGGAGGCTGTCCAGTAGAGCAGTGTCGATAAAGGTGATGGCCTAAAGCCCACACTTTCAGTCCTTATGGTTGATATGGATAGACCTGCTCATTCAAATCTACCATTATGGTAAGTACGTGACTTTTGTTTAGTGTAACAAAATGTTATGATCACAATGCAACTCCAGATGTGAATACATATAATAGTAGCAGGTATTGAAAAACAAATAACATTTACAATATTAGCTATATAATAATTTGCTGTAGTTTCTTTCACACAATAGTAAGGCTGTTTCTAGCTGTAATAAAATACAGAGAAATATCGTCTGGGAAGTTGTCAATTATACGAGAGCTACAGGAATGGACTTGATGCCTGGGTATGTAGAGAATGGAGCTACACTGCAACAAGGTAATAATACATACTATATAAAACTGGCTGTTATCAGAGGATTAGGTGTTATCATTCATAACCACAAGCGCAGTTTTCAAATAGGTGTCTTGTCTGAAACTGATAATATTCTGAGTGACAACTAGTTCAATGGCTTCCTAGCTCGTAATGAGAAAGATGGTCTGTAATTGGCTCTGCCATACCATATTCCCATTAATACTTCACTTATATTATCAGTCCTTTCTTTATCACTACAATAAATACTACTTTCCACCTTTCTTTCCCCGGGGGGGAGGGACTAGGTTTCTGCCTAAAGCTGGGGCATGCTGTGGTAGAGACTGGAGCATGTCTCCCTGGCTACAGGTAAGCTAGTATTTATTGGTAGTTGGGGGGCATATGCAGAACAGCACAGTGTGTGGTGATGCCTGTGATGTTATCCTTGCATACTCAGTAGGGCTGTCCTTTCTCCTTCATTCCAGAAATCCCCACACCTGACCATATATATGATGTTACCTCCCATGTCTTGTCTTCTTAAAGGGAGGTGATCTGATCATGTGAAAGGCTAGTAAAGGGTTTTCTGTCCTTTGAGAGGTTGATGCATATGTGAGTTGAGGGCCATGAGAAGATTTCTCCATACCTGTCTGCCTTCCTAAGGGAGAGGGGAACAAATAATGAAAAAAGAAGGGCTGATGCAGAACAAGTATGGATGTCAGTGGCAGAGGGACATGCGAGTGAAAAAAAATGAAGAGGCTTTTGTCCTGTAAATGGAAATCTGACCAATTTAATGATTCTGCTGTATGTGCTTGTCATCAGGACAGCCTGACAACTGCTAGAGACACAAATACATAAAGCTGCACGCCCTCTAAAAAAGCTCCTCAACTCCATTTCTACAGTTCTCAATAAATAAAAAAGCATTCTTTGCCATTGCATACTTAACTGTGCAGACATTCTGAAAAAGAACTGTTTCCACATATGTTTTTATGAAGTTTATGTTATATGCATGTGTCACTGGGATAAAGGGTCTAGATGGGATGCCATCCCAGATATGTCAGACAATGTCTGCAGGTAAGAAATGGTGATGCTCTCCTGTTTGATAAACTGTGTGTGTGTGTGTGTGTGTGTGTGTGTGTGTGTGTGTGTGTGTGTGTGTGTGTGTGTGTCTGTTAATATATATATATATATATATATATATATATATATATATATATATATATATATATATATATATATATATATATATATATATATATATACACTGCAATGAATAAGTATTTGCCTCCTTCCTGATGTCTTATTTTTTTGCATGTTTGTCACACTTAAATGTTTCATATCATCAAACAAATGTAAATACTAGACAAAGATAATCCAAGTAAACACAAAATGCAGTTTTTAAGTGATGATTTTATTTATTGTTCATCTTTCAGCTTAGGGGTCACCACAGCGGAACTCCGTTTCTCTAATGATTGGCAGTAGAATTTTATGGTGCCAAGGTGCCAGCCCGATGCCCAACTTTCAAAGAAGGCACGCCGATTCACGCATGTCTTTTGAATGCCACTCGACAGCAGTGAGGACATGCAGACTCCACACAGAAGGTGCTTCAGATGAGAATCGAACGGGAGAACCTCTTGCTGTGAGGTGACAACGCTACCACTGCACCACCGCGGCTTGATGATTTTATTTATTAAGGGAGAAAAAAACTATCCAAACCTACATGGCCCTATGTGAAAAATTAATTGCCCCCTAAACCTAATAACTGGTTGTTCCACCCTTAGCAGCAACAACTGCAATCAAGCATTTGCGATAATTCGCAATGAGTCTTTTACATCGCTGTTGAGGAATTTTGGCCCACTCTTCCTTGCAGAATTGTTTTAATTCAGCAATATTGGAGGGATTCCGAGCATGAACCGCCTTTTTAAGGTCATGCCATAGCATCTCAACTGGATTTAAGTCCGGACTTTGACTAGGCCACTCCAAGACCTTCATTTTGTTTTTTTAAGCCATTCAGAGGTGGATTTGCTGGTGTGTTTTGGATCATTGTCCTGTTGCAGAACCGAAGTGCGCTTCAGGTTGAGGCCAAGAACTGATGGCCAGACATTCTCCTTCAGGATTTTTTGGTAGAGAGCAGAATTCATGGTTCCATTAATCACAGTAAGTCGTCCAGGTCCAGAAACAGCAAACCAGCCCCAGACCATCACACTACCACCACCATGTTTGACTGTTGGCATGATATTCTTTTTCTGAAATGCTGTGTTACTTTTACACCAGATGTAATGGGACGCACACCTCCCAAAAAGTTAATCTTTTGTTTCGTCAGTCCACAGAATATTTTCCCAAAAGTCTTGGGGATCATCCAGATGTTTTTGGTAAAAGTGAGACGAGCCTTTATGTTCTTTTTAGTCAGCAGTGGTTTTCACCTTGGAACTCTGCCATGCATGCCATTTGTGCCCAGTCTCTTTCTTATGGTTGACTCATGAACATTGAACTTAACTGAAGCAGGTGAGGCCTGCAGTTCTTTAGATGTTGTTCTGTGTTCTTTTTTGACCTCTTGGATGAGTCGTCGCTGCACTCTTGGGGTAATTTGTGTAGGCCGGCCACTCTTGGGAAGGTTCACCACTGTTCCATGTTTTCTTCATTTGTGGATAATGGGTCTCACCGTGGTTCACTGGAGTCCCAAAGCTTTAGAAATGGCATAGTAACCATTTCCAGACTGCTAGATTTTAGTTACTTTGTTTCTCATCTGTTCCAGAATTTCTTTAGATTGCGGCATGATGTCTTCCTTTTTGGGATCTTGTGGCCTACTTCAGTTTCAGTACTGAGGCCTGGGTGTGGCTAGTGAAATTGAACTCAGCTTTCCCAAAAATGTGATGAACTACAGTTACTTCATAATTTAACAGGGGGGCAGTTACTTTTTCATATAGGGCCATGTAGGTTTGGATAGTTTTTTCCTTAATAAATAAAATCACCACTTAAAAACTGCATTTTGTGTTTACTTGGATTATCTTTGTCTAATATTTAAATTTGTTTGATGATATGAAACATTTAAGTGTGACAAACATTCAAAAAAATAAGAAATCAGGAAGGGGCAAATACTTTTTCATTGCACTGTATATATAGATATATTTATATAAAATGTATAGGAATTATACAGCTGTACGCCATTGACATCAGTGTGTTTACCATAACATGCAAATGGATACTGTTTTAAGTGCCACAGAGAAAACGTTAGAACTTCATCCTATATGACTACAATGGCCCTATAAGTGATGCATACTATGTACATGCATCATGTGAATCCTGCATGTAAAATCACATGATGGTTACAAAGGATGGCAGTGTGATAATCAGTACTTGTCTATAGGTACTGTTATGCTTACAAATGGATTGACTGATTTGTCTAGAATGGCAAAACTATTGACAGGTATGTCATAAACATTATTTATTGCTGCGGTACAGTAGTTAAAAAAGATGTTACTTCTGTTTTAAAATAATCCCATTGCACTGTTTGTGCTCTTGCTAATTTTGTAATGTTGAAATCACTGTACGGTACATTTGTACATTTCTGTATAAGCACTGAAATATTTAGTGTATTTCATGACAGAAGTAGTAGCTTTTGGCATAGATATTTATTTTATATAAATTTTTATTTGTTACTTCTTTGGCCTTGTGCACTGTGTGATATATTTAGGTAGGAGAGTTAAGGTTAGTGTTTAATGACTGCTTTGGTGACTGGGGGGATTTGAGAGCCAGGTTGATCCTCTGAACTTGCCACCGGTTAGATAATGACAGTTTCCTTTGAATATATTTGGGGCTCTCATGTCCATCTTTTATTCTTCATGGTAGTGTAGTTCTACCACACAAAATCCAATCAATCAAATAACTGCGTTAAACCTTATTAGAAAATGGCTTTGTGAAATAAGAAACCAGAGTGGTCATTCATCACTCTAAAGAGCATTAACTGAGAGTGAGAACCTGATGAAAAACAAGTAGGTCTAATTAAAGCAATAAATCCTTATGCCAACAGTGACTACTTTTCAGAAAGCCACCATTTCTCACACACTAAAAGTAATATTACATTCTTGCATACTGTCTCAGAGACAAGAACCATCTGTCCAGTCAGTGTTTACCAGACCTGCCAAAACTAATAGTGTTTACCAGAAGTACCAAAACGAAATGAAATGACTCATTGCTCCGTGTTTCTCTTTCATTTTATTCCAGGCTTCAAATCAGCTACATTTGCTAGAATATCTGTTGCAGCGAAGTCTTAAATTCCAACCAGTGATTGCTGGGGAAAAATAGCAATTTGATACAGTTTAGCTTGACAGTGTAATGAGGAAGAGCCTACTGTTCCATACAGCAACGCTTTCAGTGTTACCAAACCAGTGAGATGTACACACGTCTGTAATGGCCTTCACTGGGTAATTCTTTCAGTGTTCGCAAACCAGTGACATGTATACAACTTTGTAATGGCCTTCGGTGGGGTAGTGCTTTTATTGTTAGCAAAGCATTGACATGTGTGTCTCTGTCACGGCCTTCACTGGGGCATTGCTTTTATTGTTGGTAGATCAGTAACATGTACTCACCTCTGTAATGACTTTCACTGGGACAGTGTTTTTACTAAACATTCAGTGGTATGCACAAAGTCAGAGTTCATCTTGTCTTGACTTCTGTGAATATTGAATGTCATGTTAAGTTATGTTCATAGGTGAATACTAGGCTAACTGCTTTGAAGGGACATTTTTAAGCCTAGCCAATAACCTGAGGTCAGAATCAAACCCAGTACCCTGTGTCTGCAATATGAAGACCTTAAACATTATGCTAAACCCATCCCCTCGGGGCTCCTTTGAACAGAATGTGAGGAGCTGCCATAACCATAGCAGCACAGAGACAGCTATCACTCTTTATTTGAATAAACTTGCTTGCCTAGATGCTGGCCCCTTCACTACTTTGAATGCTGGAAAGAGGTGCAGTGAATTAGTGCTACTGAATTAAAGGAATGAATATAATGTCCATGTGGACGTGTTTGAAAGAACACAGTGATGTCTCCTAGCGACAGAGCGAACTACTGAGTGAAGTACATCTGACACAGTCAAAAACTGGCAAATAAACTATGTAGTTTCCAGAATGCATCTAACCACCACTGGACTACAGCTTTATACTACCAAACTTGTTTCATCTTGAAAAGAGTGCTGGGTCTTGTTACTTACCAGTCCACTAAGCTGTTTGTCAGGAAAGCTTTTTTTTCTCATCTTTATTAAAGGAGTATTTGGTTGGTTCTTAAAAAGGTCATCTTAGCTGATGATGACCTGGATAAATATAGAAGAATCTCAAATCCTCCATTTATTGCTAAATTTCTAGAGAAATTTGTTTAAATTACTCACAACTGGATTCTTATTTGAGTTTTAATCAAATCTTTGACCCATTTAATTATGGGTTTTGGGCCAGACATATCATAAGATGCTTAATGAATTTCTAGTTGCTAGAGGTCATTACTGCTGTTTGATACCAGTCCTTTTATATCTCTCTTCGGCATTTGATGTGGTTGACTATGAGAACATGTCAGATCCTTTGACTGATTACTGCAGAATTTTAGGTTTAATCTGGCAATGGTTTGTCTCCTGTTCTGTTCCAAATGTAGTCAGAATGTTGATTCTGGAGTTATTCCCTGTTCTCCCTTCCTTTAACATTTGGAGTATCACAAAGTTCTGTTTTGGGTCTGTCGTTCACTTTATATACGTTACCACTTGGAAACATTATTTCAAGGAGAGACCTAAAGTAACCTTGTTCTGCTAATGTACACAGATGTACTATTATTTTTACCAGGATTCTATGTCTGCCTTAAATAAAGTTACTTCAGACTTAAAATGCATGCAGAACCGCGTGGTGGATACTGATCTGAAACTCAAGACCTTCAAAACAGTATTCATGGCTATTCATGCCATCATTTGTAAAGCATCTGCTTGAGGTTTCAACCTGGATATCATCTAAAGTGATGACAGATTTGATCATGTCTTGAAAAGTTAAAATTTATGGGCGAGATGGGTATCATTATCAAGTTTTCACATTTCAGTGTGAGGAATATAACTGTAAGTAAGATAATACTCCTTCAGCAGACATTCATTTTGTGGTACATGCGTAGCTGCCCATTTGGCTGAAGAGCTGGGATGCTGTCCGTCTGGCTGGGGCTGCCAGATGCAGAGTGTACTTGTCTGCAGCTGGTGCTGAATAAAGCAGTCTGGCTACTTAATGGGTATCCCATTGCCAGCTTATTATATCAGTACTGCAGTCTCACTGGTTAACAGTTTGGTTGATTATTTCTTATTAGGTCATATTGATGGTTTATCTTGCCCTACACAACTTGTGTCCCCCTTAGCTTAGGGCACTTCTTCCATAGTAGCCACGTCATGTCCTGTGCTTTTCCACCCCTGGATGGCTGGATGTCCTAAGAGTCCATCTGGTTCCATGGGGTGAGCATTCTTTTGCTTTCCAGGGGTCATCTCTCTGTAGTTTCCTAAAAGGGCTTGTTCAGATTGGCTTCAACTCTCTTAAAACTTGTGCTTTTGAACTGACATTTATGGATTAAAGTGTTTCAGTCTTATGATGTTTTGTATTTGTTTTTATTTTTGTTCTTAGTTTAAATTTATTTGATGTTTTTCTTATTTTGCCATTATTTTCAAGCATTGCTAAGTTTGATAAGCATATAAACTTGAATTTGAATTTAATCTAAATGCATCCTAACTTAGTTACATTCAAAACATAGCACTTGTAAGGCATTAGTGAAACCAAACTGATGCAGATGGCTAGAGGTTGTCTAAGAAATGCATGATGCAATGGAATAATGGTCACATTAAATGTCATAGAATGTGGTGCTTAGTGCATGCCATTTAGAAATGGAGCTCTGCCATGTAACAGGGCTAAGGCAATGTTCAAATCAGCACTAATGCATAGAGATGCAAAGGTTTGTCTTACATAAGTCAAATCAATCACTTCACAAGGCAAGGGATAAGTAATAATGCCTGTGTGGGTAGGGATAGTAGGGAAAAAACAATTTGTCCATAAGCAGCTGAAATTTAATCAACTAGCCATCGCCCATAAGATACTTTATCAACCTGCCAAAACACCCATACTATCTACTTTTATTCACCCCTACCATAACCGGAAGTCTCTTAGATCCTCACAAAATCTTCTTGTAAATATCGGCAAAGCAAACAATAAGGCCGGAGACTCTCTCTTCTCTAATACTGTCAGAAAAACTTGGAACCTGCTTCCCTCCGAACTTTCTACACTTCCCTCTATAACTCTTTTTAAAAAGAACCTAAAGTTCTTCCTCAAAACACATTGAATGTGCCCATGTACGAATCCTGACTGACCAACTAGCTCTTGATACTTGATTCAACCCTACCTTCTCAACCCTGCTTTTACTTCATCTTAACATCTAGTGATCCACTTCTCCATCCTAGTATTACTTTCTACTGTATCATAAAAAAAAAAAATTATTGGACATGTTTTACTACTAGATAAACTCTTTTTAAAAAGAACCTAAAGTTCTTCCTCAAAACACATTGGATGTGCCCATGTACGAATCCTGACTGACCAACTAGCTCTTGATACTTGATTCAACCCTACCTTCTCAACCCTGCTTTTACTTCATCTTAACATCTAGTGATCCACTTCTCCATCCTAGTATTACTTTCTACTGTATCATAAAAAAAAAAAAAATTATTGGACATGTTTTACTACTAGATATATTACGTAACTGCTTCTTCTCTTAACTTTCTTTTTATCTACACTTACTGTACATTATGCTATTATTCTTTCTGAATGCTTATTTGTAACTGTATTTGTACTAAGTCAAGTCTAATACTCTGCATTTTTATACATTATTAATATGTGACCAGTTAAAGTTTGTTTAACTCCTTTACTGTGAATGTATTTTTATTATATAAACTTGTATTACTTTTGATGACAAATTATTTTGAACTGTTTGGAGCTTATCTCCCCGGGCCTGTACTGAAAATGGACATATATCCAGCTAGACTAGCCCAGTCAACAAATGTAAAATAAAATAAAAATAAAATAAATGTGAGGCCCAATGCCAACCTTCCCACTCCTGGAAAGTCCATTACTTTGCTACAGAGGTCACACTGATGGACATTGCTGCACTTAGAAAAGAGTAGCATTAGCAGTGTGGTAGTTGTAAAATGGAATTTATTGTGTTAGAAATATTTTTTAATTGTCACAGGTAATAAAGCACATGTTAATCAGGCATCTGACATTTTTCATTTTTGTCTGTTTACTTCTATAAATAAAAGAAGTGAAATGACCATGAGAGCACGATTGTGCATCTGCTAATAGTACTCTATAAATTTCTGATTCCTGTACTCACATACACACACACACACACACACACACACACACACACACACACACACACACACACACACACACACACACTTGCTCAAAAGAGAACTAGCTTCTCTTTAGTGGGAAATTAATTAAAATAATGGAAGGGAAAATAGATGAATAAGGTACAGCCCTAATAAAATACTGAGATCCACAAGTTAGTGAAACTACCAGGTTCAGCTCAGCAGGTGTTCTTCCATACAGCACAGTGCAATGTTTATACCAATAGAAATGTATAACTTAGCACTACTGTTATTGTGCACAATCAACATGATGCTGTTGTCACATAATCGTTATTCTGTAATTTCAAGCTGCACAAAAAGCGAGCTCCAGGGAACTGGTCTGACTGCATAGTACATCAAACTAAAATAACACTGTTTTTGTTCTGAAGCACCCATAGCAAAACTGCAGTTTGGCTTCTGCAGTAATTAAGTTTTGGTTACATGCAGGCTATCGCAGCGATGTATGAAAGATCAAGTGTTTTATATTTGTTGGGGTATGTGTTTCTGCCTCCATGTATTTCTCAGTTACTCCGATAATGTCTTAATTGCCTTCTGTGAATGAGCAGATGTAGTATTAGTCATTATTTCATTGCTGGATCCGATCACGAAGAAAAGGTATGCATAACTGGTAGTGCTTTCCAGTTGGGAAAATATGTATACTTTTTAGTTTGAGTTTTATAATATTATCTGGTGAGTTTGCATTTTCTAATATTATAACAGTCTCACACTGTTTTCAAACCCATCAAGCCACCATCTTAAATCATTAAGTACAGACACTGTAGCAGTTTTCCTATTTGTGGTTTGAAGAACATGGTATGATAGTTTGTGTGGCCACTTCTTTTTTAAACTGCACTTTTACACATTATCATTGGCCTGATGTTTGTCCAGTCAGATAAGAGCTTTTACAAATGCCATTTTGTTGTGGGCAGGTAATAATACAAGTGATACCATTTTGGAGAACATCAGACACTAATAGCTGATAAAAGCATTTGAACATCCACTGTGAATTAATAGCATGACATGTCTAACCAACTAACCACTTGGCACCATGGTGAACTTTGCAGTTTTCTTCACTATAGTGCAATCTCGGAGTTGGTATATTTAGTTAGGGGGGTTTGATTTGCTTTAGTTTCATTTTAAAGTGTTGGTGGCCAAGTGGTTAGTTTCCCAGGGTTACATTACGGTGATCCGGGTATTCTTAAAATTAACTTAGGAATTAGAAGTAAATCCATATATATATATATATATATATATATATATATATATATATATATATATATATATGTGTGGTATATATATATATATATATATATATATATATGCACACACACAAACACACACACACACATGCACATATATGTGTTTGTGCATGTGTATGTATATCTATCTATATAAATCTGTATATTTATATATATATATATATATATATATATATATATATATATATATATATATATACTTGGCTCCCTGACTGAAGATCAGATGTTGAATGTTCACAACAGAGAATGTTGGAATACCACACCCACACCTCTGAATGCTTGAAAGCAATGCCAGGATCACAAAAGATTCTTTTTACAGGGGGCAAGCCCCCCCTGCACCCCTTATGTGGGGGCTGCTCCCGCACACCCACTGCTAATTATGTATAGAAACTCCAGGATCACACTACAGTGGGGAAAGGGGTAAAACCCTAATCCCCACTGTACAGTGATCCTGTACAGTGGCAGACCATAACGCTTGCGCTTTCAGGTTTTTGGTGATGTGGGTTCAGTGTTTCACTATTTGCTGTTGTGAATGTTAAATTTTCTGTCAGAAACATGTATACATGTATATATATTGTACATATGCACACACACAAACATACACACACACACACACACACACACACACACACAAAATATATATATGTGTGCATATTTGCATATTTATGCAACACCAACATACCAGAAATAACCTTGTCAACAACAATAAAAGTAAAATGAGATTTAATATGATTCAGGTTATGTTTATATAAGGCAGCACATGTCTTTTTAACACTTGATATCACTCAGGTATGCTGAAATACATTAAAGCTGTGTATGGTTTGGCTAATGTAAAACTGCCCATGTTCTTTGTGCAAGATATATGATACATTTATTCTCACATTTAATCAAATTCCTGACTTGAAAAGCACAATGATCTTTCTTAGTGTTTTAATCATTTTATGACTATGTGTATTGCTTAAAATAGTGAATATTAGTACTACAGAACTTGTTAGCAATGTAGTTTTTGTACATATATACTTAATAGAACATTTTTAGTAGAAAAAATCAATTTTTTTAAATCCTGATAAGTAGGCTTCAACTGTTTGCATATAGCTGCCTGTACATAACTATCATTGTGGGAAATTCCTATCCATTTACCAAATGGGACTGTATGCTATTCAGCTTTCAGTGATCATGTGATTCCTGCCACTATCCACATCAGTTTGATGCATGATGAATGTTCCATGACAGAGGTGTAGGCCTAAAGTTGTGGTGAAGGTTTAATATTCAACAGTCTGGCTGTTCCTTCTCTTTCTCTGGATCAGGTGTTATAGATACCTGTTTCTGAGTAAGTGCCAGGGGGTCACAGCACTACACTCCTCTGTGCACGTTTGGACCATGTTAGTGGAAGGCACTCCTCCTTAATTGCAGTCATTATCTTCACATCTTCTGGCTTACATGGGTGATGGTGAACGGTTGACTTCAGTAGTTCTTCACTGAGATGTAGCTAGGATGAGGTGAAGGGGAGCTTTCCCATTCACGAGGTGTTAAGGGGCCCAATTACAACCACAAAGCATTCAGTGACAACCACAAAGCATTCCATAGCTATGTCAAAAATCTCAATGGCAACACTCAGATCTGCTCTGAGTTACAGCACAATGACACTAAATACACAGAACCAACTGATATTGCCAACATTCTGGCAGATAGGTTCAGTGTTAACTTTATCCCCCTCTCACCCCCTAAAGGGCCCATCTTTATACCGGAAGAATGCAAAGTTCCTGTAATCATGGCTGCACAGGTAAAACCTCACTCTCCAAAGCCAAGAACACAGCATCCATGGGACCTGACAACATCCCAGGCTGCCTTCTACATGAACTACAAAATGAACTGGCACCCCACCTAAGTACCATGTTCAATCATAGCCTCACCTCAGGCTTTGTGGCCATTGAATGGCGCACTGTGACAGTTATCCCACTCCACAAAGGGGGTGCCACAACAGACCCCGGGAACTACCGCCCCATTAGCCTGACGAGCCTTGTCTGCAAGGCCATGGAACGTATCATCATGGAACTCATAAACAAAGACATTGGACATCTCCAAACTCTGGACCCCACACAGTCTGGGTTTGTAAAAGACAGATCATGTCTCCTAAACCTGAAAGACTTATCTGAAGTAGTCACCAAAGCCATAGATGAGGGTAAGGTGGTTCACACAGCCTATCTAGATCTCGCCAAGGCATTCAACACCATCCCTCACTCTGGAATTATAGAGAAACTCACAAAACTAGGTATAAATCCCTATGTCACAAGATGGGTTGCCAACTGGCTTACTGACAGAACCCACACTGTGAAAGTAGCAGACTCCAAATCAGACTCCAGACCAGTGACAAGTGGAGTACCACCGGGTTCAGTCCTGGGTCCTCTCCTGTTTGGTATCTACTTCCCTGAAGTACAGGCTAACACAGAAGGTCTTTGGCTAACTAAATTCACAGATGACTGCAAACTAGGAGCCATAATCGAAACTCCTAACAATGTGGACACTCTACAAAAGGGCCTCACTGAGACAGATGCCTGGTGTCAAAGACATGGTCTCAAGCTCAATGCCAAAAAGTGATTTGTCATCCCCTTTGGTAAAAACACTGTACCCATGAACTACCACATTGGCCGTAGTCTACTTAACACTGAAAGTGTGATAAGAAACCTTGGGACACAGGTGGGCAGTAGTCTCTCCTTTGATAATCACATTGCCACAGTGGTCTGGAAATCCTTCTACGTGGCGCACCTCATCACAAAAGGTTTCTCATCCAGGAAAAAAAGAGGTCATTGTTCCCGTCTACTCATCACTCATTAGACCCATTATAGAGTACAACGCCCCTTTTGGTATGTACCTCACAAGACATCTACAACAACTGGAAAGGCCGCAAAAATACATCACAAAGAGGATTACTGGCCTCAAACAGATGCCTTACGCAGACTGTCTCAAAAAACTCCAGCTTTACTCTGTCACATATCGCCTACTCAGAGGCGATCTCTGCCTAACATACAAAGCTATGTCAAACCCAGAGCTGTTGGACATGCTCCACTTAAAGAAATCCCAGTCCCTCTGAGCTACACGCTCTAGGGACCTAAACCTTGTCACCACAATAAACAGAACATGCCGGAGGGATAGATTCCTGTTCCAGAGACTTCCCATACTCTGGAACAGACTACCTATCTATGTCAAACAGAGCTCCTCATTAGCACTCAAGAAAAATCTTGATGATTGGATGGGTAATAGGAAATTCACCCTGGGGATCACTTCTGTGATTCTGCTTGACAGGGGCACAGGCAAATAATTTTCTTAGGTGGCGAAAGCCAGGGTACCTTTTTGGCTAGGCTTGTATAGGCCCTAGGGCCAATAGCCTAGTACCTACCTATGAACCTATTAGGAGATGCTTGTTGATCAGTAATGCAGTACCAGTATTTCCTTCTGAATGCTGGTATAGAAATTAATTTTGATACTGCTTTTGTGTTCAGCATTGCAGTACTGATGTGCTTTATTGCCTCATGTGTACTATAAGTTGTAGCAAGCTGCTTGATACACATGCAGCAAGGGGCTTTCTGCAGTTTTAAAAGTAGAAGTAGCACCTTTTTTTTTTTTTTTTTTTTTTTACATTTTGCTCAGAACGGCTCAAAAATCAGACATAACTGTCTCCCAAAGTTAGGAAGAGCACCAGCTAGATTAGAATGGACCTTTTGTAGCACTAATTATGGAAGCTGTAGCCTGTTCTTCATGCATTCATTGCCAGGGTGCCAGTAAAGATGCAGACTGCCCCTGTAGCTGCTTGAATGACAACACCATTGGACAGCTTTCATCCTGGGAATGCCAAGAAAAGTGAGACAAATGGGTTGAGTCAGACTGGGGTGAGGCTTGATGGTCAGGAAAACTGAAGTTAAAAGGCATGCATGCATAAATAAATAAATAAATAAATACATAAATAAAATATCTAGAGTATAAATTAAAGTGGGTAATCTAACTGCTTGAATTTAAAATTTAGTGTAGCCATATGTATTAGCAGTCCATCCATTAAATGTCTTTCATATCATACTGCATTAATAATACATTCTGAGGCAAAAATTTTAGTAACCATGCTAGGAGAAAACTGACTGGCCCTACATGGTGCATGGTATGTGTCCATAGCTTGGGTGTGTATGGTCAGTGCTTGCACATTGTTACACTAGGAAAATACTATTCTGTGAATCACATTACTGTCATCCCTTTGTGTAAAGTACACAGCCTAAAACCCCTTGTTCACAGCTGTTCTCCATGTATATGAATGTTTCTGCTCAGAAAATCCACTACAGTGAAGGGGGAAGTATTCTGCTTGCTTGAAATTTATTACTAATCTTTAAAACTTAGTACTTAGGATAATATGCATGTTCTTCACAAAAAGTTGAAATATCTGATTAAGGATGTGAGTGAATTGGGTTAAGATGTTCTAAGGTTGAATGGAAATGTTATATGTACAAGCTAAGGCAAGCAGAAATGAAAACAAAATACAAGTCTTGTAGGAGCAGCTTCATGGTTATGTGAATAGTAGTCAAATGGACAGAATGAGGTTCATGAGTTCCTAGATTTCTGGAAACTTTGTAGACAAAAGGAGGGTGATTTTTAACTCTAGTACATGATGTCACACACAAACTCAGTGGGATATGATTTTGTTAATAATTGCCATAAAACTTATTATGCATTACACAGGTAATATTCTGAACCAGATTTCTGAGACAGCGAAGTTATGTGCTGAAAGATGACAGGGTAAGTGGTAAGTAAATATATTCCTCATCAGCCAAAGAATACAAAGAGATGGTTACTAGGTTGGGGAAACAATAATACTGAATTTGAACCTCTTTTTGTATTTATTCCTTTTATTTTGTGTTTTATTTATTTATGCAATTGATGCTGATGCTTATGACAATTTTTCATTTTATTACTCTTTACACTGGACGTTAGGGATCATGAAGATAATATTTTACTCTAAGGTTAAAACAGTATTACCAAACAAAGAAAAAAGTGCAGGTTAGCATTCACCTAGTGACTGAAAATGTCATTTTATTTAGAAAGATGCTCTGCCGAATATGGATCGTCTCCTATGTTATGGAAATTTGTTTAGCAAAAAAGCAACTTGCATGTGCTAGCCAGTTTCAACAAGCATTAACTTTTAATTCTGGGAAACTTGATTTATACATTGTGAAACAAATGGAAATATATTTTTTCTCTTTCCAGGTGATTTGGATTATTACTGGTTGGACCCTACCACGTGGCCTAATAATGAAACATCCTCTATTAGTTCGGTAAGATCAGGGGTACTTTAACATGTGCGATTTCAAACCTTAACATGCTGTTTCAAACCTTAACATGTGTTATTTCAAACCTTAACATGTGCTGTTTCAAACCTTAGCATGTACTATTTCAAACCTTAACTTATTTCATGCCTTAACATGTGCTGTTTCAGACCTTAACATGTGCTGTTTCAAACCTTAACTTATTTCATGCCTTAACATGTGCTGTTTCAGACCTTAACATGTGCTGTTTCAAACCTTAACATGTACTATTTCAAACCTTAACTTATTTCATGCCTTAACATGTGCTGTTTCAGACCTTAACATGTGCTGTTTCAAACCTTAACTTATTTCATGCCTTAACATGTGCTGTTTCAGACCTTAACATGTACTATTTCAAACCTTAACTTATTTCATGCCTTAACATGTGCTGTTTCAAACCATTACTTGCTATTTCAAGTCTACTAGTGAATGTAACTTGGGTTTTAACACTGACATCATATTACCTCCTTGTTCTGTTCTGATGAATCACATACATTTATGATCTTGGTTACATTTTCGTTAACAGTGTGAAGCAATAATATTCGGCCGCTCAGTAATATTACTGCTATTGTAGGATAAATTGAAATTAAATTGCAAGATTGCTGTGTTTAATAGAACATTGGAACTAAAAGCAGAAAGCAAATTAATGAATAAATGTTACACATTCAGTCCTGATTAAAGACTTTTTATCAGTTATTTTTATCAGAAGAGCACTCCTTACAGATGGTCTGCAATATGTTTTAAAGTTGATAAAATTCTAAGAAATGAATAAGTAAGTACCTAATGGAAATAGGTAACATGTCAAATGGAAAAAAGATGTGAAACTTTGAAAAATATTTATACTTGCTGTGTATTCATTTTAACTCTGTAAAATACACTACCAACAAATGTTTCTTCTCATGAACTGCCTAGGTACTGTGTTTTTTTAGGTGATTTACTCACAGTATACAGTGGAGAGTGGACAAGTCAAAATCAGGACAACAGACATGGTCAGCTTTAGTTAAAATGGAGCCCTAGGTGTAGGACTTCATGCCCTCCACTGTCCACAAGTCACCTTCTGCATTCCCTAAATGTCTTTTCCCACTGCCCCCCAACCATCCTGACCTCCCAACACTATCCTGAGTCCTTTTTCCATTACTTTTATTTTTGCACCTTGTCTTGTTCTTCATATTTTTCCTCCATCCTTTCAACACACTGTAGTTGTCCAAGACTGCACTATAATAACTGTGAAAGAAATAATGAATTAATTGCTGGGTCTGGAGGCCTAGGGGTCCTCGGAAGCTATACGATTTTAGATATTCTGAGGTAAATTTTAGATTTTCTTTTTCCAGCCTTTTCACCCAAAGATGACTTGAACAAAAGGAAAGAAAATCAGTTTTTTAAATTTGATATTATTATTTTTTTTTCTTTCAAAGAGGAAATGCATTGTTTTCAATGATTAACATTCATAGCTGACAATGGAGTAGCTACCATTAAAATAAGAAGACAAATGTTTGTGATGATACAGAAATCATATTACTTAGCATTTCTTGGGTCCTAGATTAGTACTAGGCTAACTGACCTTGAGAGCCCTTTTACACCTAGCCATTTATCCCATGTGAGAATCAAACCCTATACCTTATCTTTGAAAGATAAAGACCTTAACCATTATGCCAACCTCCCATCCCAAAAACACTAGGCTTGCTGGGGATATGAACCTGAGACCTCATACACTCTAAGAATTATACCCTTAGACCAATGAGCCACTTATTCATGTTCTAACCTTCAACTCAATTTACTGTCATTACCAAATTTGGAAAGATTAATAGTTTCTGTGACTCTCCAGGAAACAGTATGAGAGCAAATGTTAATAAAACTAAACATGTCATTTGAGACCATAAAATGCAACAGTATGAAATTAATAATGGATTGACAGAAAACTGAGTGCATTCCATGCTTTAGGGGTGTGCATAGCCAACCAGTTTAAATTTAGTAGATATGCTGATGAACTGTGTATTGCATTATAAGGATCACTTGGATGTATTGTTCGATTTGTTGAAAGTAGGGATACAAGCTGCTGAAAGATCTGTATTTTTGATTAGATCAGCAATGGAATATGACTCCAAAATGTGGAATTTCATCAATAAAAATGACTTTGCAAGATAAGAGGGAGTGCAAAAACAGTCCCCTAAAAGGGTTCCATCGAAGAAAGATTGCACCAGCTAAATTTATATTCCTTGTTATACAGTAGATCGAAGGAGATTTAATTATGATACGTAGGGCCTCTAACAACAAGTTTCTGTTTTTAAGCATGCGGCTGCAGTAGTTGTGCAGATAAGTGGCAGTTGAGGAACATTTTTAGTAGAAAAAAAAACAAAGTAGTTCTCACACAGAAGAGTGGTGCACTGAAAAAAAGCTTCCAAGTTATAAGGGAAATAAAAATATCAGATAGGTTTACAAATGAGATGGATTGTTAATTTTTGAGGCATTGTTTTAAAATGTAGACAGCCTTGTGAACCATGGTCTTTGCTAGCACTTTTCTTTGTTTATTTGTTGTATGTATTTTTTTGAAAAGCTTAGTCCCACTTAGAAATTCTTTTCTTCTTTGCTTTAACAAGTCACATGGGATCATTTGCATCCATTTTGAGGTGCCACCAACTCAAGAAGATGGAATTTGCATTGAAGTTATTAGAGTAAGGATGGTAAAGGATGGTACCTTAGGATAGCTGCCCCTCACACTTTTGCACTACAGTGTCATTACTGGAATATGAATCAAAGCAATTGGTGTGGGAGTAGATGCCACTGTATTCTGATCTTCCTGGCATTGAAGATGAGTGTGGTACCTGCTGATCCACTGACACTTAAGTCACCTGCATGGAGAGAGTCAGATCGCTGTTCATGGGCTTTACCAGCATAGTCTGCTGTTTGCTGACACTAAATCTGAGACATTGAACAGTTTAATTCCTGTATGCCTTTTATAGTTTCTCACACCTCTTATGATCAGCTCACACCTCTTATGATCAGCTAAACCTTTTTTTCACTATTCCTTCTCAGTCTGGACTAGTATTTTCACAGAAAAAGAAGGTAAATAAGATGATAAGAGACAGATTCATTCAGGCCGTAAACCCAGGAAGCATGTATCCCAGTCAGCAAGTGTTTCACTCGGGAGTTCCCTCTACCCTGCCTACATCCTTCAAGGGGTGGCAGGATTTCCTTTGGAGGTAATCAGAAGTGGATATTGTTAGGTATGTCTGACCTTTAATTTCTCTGTAATGCTTTTAAGAGTCCTATACCTCTCTCTCTGTGGCTGTGGCCAGTAGTGAATGGCTATCTGTAGCCAGCTGTCATAGTATATTATTTTGTCTTTGTTTTTTTTTTTTTAGTTCCCTCCACATCATCCTTAAAGCAAGATTCCCCAGTGCCTCACATCCACATTAGGCCTGCCAGCTACTACAATCCCTTGGATTTACTGCATAATCCTGCTAAGACCAGTCATGAAAGCTAATGGTATCTTGGGAGCCTCCGCCATGCACATTTCATTTGAGAAAAGTTTTTTCACATTTCACTCTGGTTGGCTGTATTTCATTTTTTGTTTTATTTGTGATTTTTTTTAAAGTTATTTAAAACCCATTCCCCCTTCCCCCTTTACTCCGTAATAAAGCCTGTTGTTGCATGTGAGAGATAGGTGTGCAGTGGGGATGTTGCATTGTATTGCTCTGCCTCCACATTAGCTAAGCCATGTCTATCCCATCTCCACTTTTGACCATCCCATCTCCACTTTGGACCATGTCTCCAAAGTACGTGAAGTCTACAGCCCCATTTGAGTTCAATGCAGGAGACGCTCACATTACTGCCTCCCCTCTAGAATGATAATGCCATCCATCCATGCCGCTCCATCTGTTGCCCAAGCCAGTAATCGATCCCATGTCAACTGGGCCATAGTCCGGGCTTTATCAATGATTGGAGCAGATGTAATACTTTGTCTTCTGCTTTTGTCTTTTGATTGTCCCAATCCTTAACCAAGTGCATACATGTCTGTGTAGTTTTTTTTTTTTTTTGCAGTTGCCATGCACTTAACTCTGTAATGGCAAGACACTGTACGACACTGTAAGTAGAACAGATCATGTCCCAATCTACTCATGCTTAAGAGACCCTCCCATGGGATCCAAAATTAATATTTCTAATTTTCTCATCCTTGCTGAAGTTAGCAGATTTATTGGCAAGCAGTTTATTCCAGTGTTGAGTAAATGCATTCTGCCATAGTTGTTGGGTAGAACATTTATCTCATTTCACTTTGATGAAATGCCCATCCCATAAAACATGTTGGATTTACTTCTGAAATTATGTCCCATTTAGTATGGATATCCTTTCTACATGGATAGCTGCTGACAAGATCATTGGAAGAACAAAACATTTTAGTAGTAGCTGCTTCATCTAGATGAAGTGTTTTCCCCTTCCTCGGGATGCATTTATTTATCTATCTGTCAATGTATCTATATATATCTTTGTGTCTATATGTTGGTGGAGTGCTGTTTTATCAACCCTACAGATACCTTAGTTTTTATATTACTGAAATCCTTAACAGGAATGAATAATAATTTGCATTTAGGGGAGTAGTTTTTTTGTATTTCATACCAGCAAACAAAGAGGTAAACAGAAACATTCATAAAACAGCAAAACCTCTTGTGTAGTTCCACAGAGTCAAGTTGAATCCATGCTTCCAAAATGCAAAACTTTAAATCCAGATCATTTGAACAGCTAAGTTTATTGACTAAATCACAAAAATTAAAAAGACTATTAAGCACTCTTGTCCCTCAACAACAAGCAAGGGGATTTCATGATGAAGTCCCCTTGCTTGTTGTTGAGGGATGAAAGAGCTTAACAAGTCATTTTATTTTTTGTGATTTAGTCAAACTCAGCTGTTCAAATGATCTGGATTTAAAGTTTTGCATTTTGGAAGCATGAACTCAACTTGACTCTGGGCAGCCACGGTGGTGCAGTGGTTATCATTGTCGCCTCACAGCAAGAGCTTCTCCAGTTTGATTCCCAGCTGAGGTGCTTTCTGTGTGGAGTCTGCATGTCCTCCCTGTGGTTGTGTGGGTTTCCTCCAGGTGCTCCGGTTTCCTCCCACATCCCAAAGACATGCTGTGTCGGTGTATTGAACACTTTAAATTGGCCCTAGGCAGGAATGCGTGCATGTGTGTGCCTTCCGTGGAAGGTTGGGCACCGGGCTGGCAACTCAACACTGTAAAACTCCACTGCTAATCATGATCGAACAGGTGATCTACTGTGGAGACTCCTAACCGGGAAAAGCCGAAAGAAGAAGTAGTAGAAGAATTCAACTTGAAGTACACAAGAGGTTTTGCTGTTTTATGAGATTTTTGTATTTGTTTTCAAGGGTAGATCACTGATCTCCACAGACCTTTTTCACACTCAGCCTGGGAGGGTGTCTGGTTAAGTGACTTGCTCAGAGTCACAAAGTTGTGTTTATAGGACAGAATCGTGATTATGATACAGGTGACTGGAGTTTGATTAGCAGCTTTGGCACTGGAAGTGCAGAAGGGAGCAGCACAGGATTGTTAAATATCACTGAAGCAGTTAGAGCAGTCATAAATGCCCTCCCTAAGACCAAAAACACAGCATCTATGGGACTTGATAACATCCCAGGCTGCATCCTACATGCTCTCCAACATGAATTACAACACCATTGGGTACTCTCTTCAATCATAGTCTAAGCATCGACTTCATACCGGTGAATGGAAGATAGCCACCGTTATTCCTTTACACAAAGATGGTGCTTCCACTGACCCTGGGAACTGTAGGCCTATTAGCCTGACTAACCTTATTTGCAAGGCCATGGAACGAATCATCATGGAACTTATCAGTAAAGATATAGGTACTCTCCAGACACTTGACCCTACTCAGTTGGGATTTGTCAAAGGGAAGTCATGCCTGTTAATCATGGTGGACTTCTTCGAGACAGACACCAAGGGCCTGTGTGAAGATAGGTGAAGGCTGCCAGCCTAGCCAAATAGAATTTTGTAGATAATTCTGTCATTTGTAAATATTAATATAAGCCACAGGCTTGTTCTCTTAAATGGGAAAAAATGGTGTTTAATGTATAACTGCAAAAATGTAACAACAGTGCAGTCTGCTGCAACAAAGATGACAAGTCAATTCTTTGATGTCAAAACTCGGAGTCGATATGTCTAGACGAAGGAATTATGCCTATTGTTTTGATGCCAGAGTTAATGGCTAGAATTTGCATGTATAATTTATTTTATTGCTCTGGTTCCTGACCAGCTGCAAGATCAAAGGGGCTATTAATCTCTGGGAGTCTGTTAGCCTGGGAACCAGAAAGAAATAATGTAATCTGAAATAGGGTTGGGAGGGTGGCCTAATGGTTAAGGTGTTTGCCTTACAAACCCAAGGTGCAGGGTTGGAGTCTCACAAGGGATAACTGGCTAGGCTTAAAATGGCTCGCAAGGGCAGTTAGCCTAGTACTAATCTATGAACCTATGAAATGAATCAGTGGTACTGTGTTATCAATTTAAGGACAGAAAGAATGAGAGCATTAGAGCATTTGTCTTGAGAACATCCAACATCACCAGCGCTGCCTGTATCTATATGTAAGCAGGATCTTAGACTTTAGTGTTTCTCTTAAAAATAGCTAGGAAATTGGAAGATTAGTCTAAGTGCTTTCTGTGATGTGAGAACTTTTCTACGGTATTATTTTAAGTATTTCCCTGAGATCTCTGAACTCTTGACTAGCACTGTGTGGAAAGAAACATTGTCTTGTGTTTTTATTATTTAATATTGAATATTTTTAAACCTTTCAACTGTGGCTGTTTTGTGTAGAGATAATGTAAGCTCTAGAGTACATTGCATATACATAGTAATACTGTACCAAGTCACTCCAAATAAGCTTTGCTGTTCAGTCACACTTACTATTTGGATAATAATATTGCACAGTAATAATTGGACACCCTTTAATAAGGGCCTTTGAGTAGCTGATAAATGTTATGAGTGGTGGCAGTGATTTATACTGTATAGTTTGGGTAAAAGGGTGCACAGCTGGAGAATATCTGCCAGCCTTCCCCAGGAGTGTCTGTGTGGTTGTATAAACTCCTATTTCAAAGGGTGTATGTGTCAGCCACCTGGGCAAGGACTGGAAGCACTGGTTGGACAGAGAGGGTGCTGGAGGTTTTAGCTTTCCCACTAGGCTGAGATCTGGACCCTATAGCTGTGCCAGTGGGGAGTCTGATTGTGGACCTGGAGGAAAGGGAGAAACCAGCCCCAGACTGACAGTGATCTCTGTGTCCTCTTAAGAGAAAATTGTGCTTTACTGTGCATGTATTTATTATCCTTTCCCTATATGGACACACCTCACTGGTGTTAGTGGTGAGGATTGAGGCTCCTTGATTGCTCGGCCAGTGCGCGGGCATCACATATTAATTGTTTGGCAGTGGTGGGATAGCCACACCACATATTAATTGGTTGGCAAATACGAAGTGGCTTTAGTAGTGTGAGTAGAGTGAATTCCTGTAGCTTGTGTACAGTGATCACTGAAGGTGTTTTGTACTCTAAATCAGCCACTCACTGAATACTCAGAGTTCAGATCACAGTTGTTTTATTTCTTTTGTTAACTTAGTCAGGAAGAGTAGGCAGCATGTCAGCAGAGGAGTACAGAAAGCTGACAACGATCCAGCTGACTGATATGTGCCAGGCTAGGGGACTGGTGCATGGAAACCTGACTAAGGCAGACATGATTGCAGCTTTGGTCACAGCTGCATCAGAAAACAGAAACCATGACGATGATCAAACTGGCAGTGGAGATGTACCACACTCTGAGAATGTACAGCTCAGCCTTTCTGCAAAGGACTTAAAAATCCATCTGGAGCTAAAGAGACTCACGTTGGAGGCCAGGCATTTGGAAATAGACTGAGGTGTCTAGAGAATGAGGACCAGGAGAAACTGCGACGCTTGCAGGCTGAGTAGAATGAGAAACTACTACGCCTGGAAGCTGAGGAAAAGGAGAGGCAGAGACAGCATGAGAAAGAGATGCTGACTCGTCACCAGAGTCATGGAGGTAATCGGGAAGGGAGTAACTGGACCCCAGAAGCACAAAAGGTCAGTAAATTTCTTCTGCAGTTTAAAGAGGGGGGATAATTTTGATAGTTTCATTCATATGTTTGAGAGGGTATGTAAACAGTATGATGTTGACCAAAGGATCTGGGTATGGTTCCTGACCCCCTTACTCCATGATAAAACTATAACTGTGTTGTCTAAACTTGCAGATTGTGAATATTTTGATTACACTGCTGTTAAAAATCACTTGTTAGAATGTTTTAAGCTAACACCTGAAACATAGGAAAAAGTTTTGTGAGCATAGACACAAGGCAGATGAAAGTGTGTGTAAATATGTTGCTGAACTGCGCACTTATTTTCATAGGTGGGTGAGTGGATGTCAGGTCACCACTTTTGAAGGGCTGGCAGACCTTTTGGTGAGGGAACAAGCCCTTAGCACTTTGCCTGAGGATATGAGGATCTGGTTAGCTGATAGACAATATGCTACTTCAGAGGAGTTGGGGAAGAAGGGAGACCTATATCTAACAAGCAGGGCAGCCCTGCATAGGAAAGGGACCCCTAGTACTGCTCATGGGTATAAAGGAACCCATGATGGGCAGCACAGACTGCCCCAACAGAATCTGCCAGTATCAGGGGAAGCCACCTGTTCAGGTACATATCCAGGAAATGGGGTTAAATGTTTTGAATGCTACCAGTGGCGCCATGTGGCATACAGATGTCCACAGAGGTAAGGTGGGGAACAAAAGGTGAGAGAGCCAGTAAGTGGGAAAGACAAAATGCCAATAGTAGGTTGTCTTGAAACAACAGGGGTACTGAACTACCATCCTGCAGATGTCCTGATAGGGAAGGATTTGGATGAGGCAGTACCATGTGTTTATGCAGTTACATGCAGTCAGGCTAGGAGACAAGCATGTGGGTCTGGTAGCCTGGGGAGACCCAGACATACTGCATACTTGCAGCCAGGATAGGTGAGATGGTTACTTCAGGGAGGGGGCTACTCTGTAGCAGTGAGACTGAATGTGAACCACAGCTGCTTGTGGATACTGATGTTCCTTTGGACAGAGTGACTGCAAAGGTAGAGGTGAGTAGTAGTATCCAGGCTGACAGTGCGGCACCACTGTCAGAGGATGCCAGACTTCCTGTGGAAGGGGAGCTGGGAAGGGTTACAAAGAGAGAGTGTTGAGACAGGCTCAGCTCTCAGATCCTACATTGCAAGGCATGAGGCAGGTAGCTAGTAAGGTACCTGATTCTCAAGGGAAGGGGGATTCTATATACTGGGACAAAGGGTTACTGTATAGAGAGTGGACTCCTGAGGTAGGGCTAGAAGGTGAGAGAGTACAGCAGTTGCTACTGCCTAGAGCCTAACATCTGGCACTTCTAGCCATAGCCCATGATATTCCCTTTGCAGGTCATATGGGCATAAAACATACAAAGAGGCGTATTATGCAGAACTTCTATTGGCTTGTAATTTCCAGAGATGTAACAGGGTACTGCAGGACCTGTGAGCCATGCCAAAAAGTAGGCAAGAGTTCCTTTGATGCCTTTGCTGTGATCGAGGAGCCATTTCAGAGGGTAGCTATGGATATTGTGGGGCCTGAGTACCCCAAGTTCCACAGGGAAAAAGCATATTCTTGTATAACCACAATAGAAAAAGCACACCAAATGTTCTTCACCACAAAACTGGATCCAATTCAGTGTAATACAAGGATTTATACTAAAGTACTTTGTCAAGCATAAAATGCAGAGTAAATTCTCTCTTCATGAAACACAAAATAATTCTCTAGCGCCTCGGCAAACTTGCCTTTAACAGAGAAAAAGCATGTTCTAGTGGTTGCAGATTATGCTACATGATACCCTGAGGCAATAGCTTTGTCCTCCATTGAGGCAGAAAAGGTGGCAAATGCTTTGTTAGAGGTTTTCAGCAGGGTAGGTTTCCCAAAATAAATACTGACTGACAGAGGTGCCAATTTCATGTCAGACCTGCTGGCTTGTCTGTGGAAGTACTGTGGGGTGAAGCCACCTGAAGACCACCCCCTACCATCCCCAGACTAATGGTCTGGTTGAGAGGTTAAACTCTGTGATTAAGTCCATGCTACAGGCATTTGCAGTCCAGTTTAAGAGGGAGTGGGACAAATATTTGCCCCATTTGTTGTTTGCTTACAGAGAGGTTCCCCAGCAATCCACAGGGTTTTCACTCTTTGAGTTGCTGTATGGGCATAGGGTGAGGAGACCTCTAGATTTAACTTGTGATGAGGGGGAAGGGGACTGTGAATCTCACAAGGAGTTTGTTGTGGCATATGTCCTAAACCTCAGGACAAGGCTCAGGCAACTCATGGGCTTGGCCCAGGAGAACCTGGCAGAAGCCCAACAACAGAAAAAGGAATGGTATGGCAAGCATGCTCAAGCTAGAGAGTATGTTGTGGGGCAGCAGGTAATTGTTCTCATTCCTGCCAGACACAACAAGCTGCAAGTAGCTTGGGAAGGACCCTACAAGGTGGTAAGTACGGTAAGTGATGTTAACTACATGGTGGAACTGCTAGGTAGGAGGCAGAGGCACAAATTGTACCATGTTAACATGATGAAACCTTACTATGATAGGGAGGCCCTTGTGCTGAGTATTTGCAGTGGATTGCATGAGGAGTCTGAGGGAGATCTGGTGACTGATCTCCTCAGTGAGGCTCGGACTGACACCTCAGTGGAAGGGGTAGCAATGTCCCAGCAGCTATCTCCTACCCAAGTTCGAGAAATCCGAGCAGTGTTATAGGAGTTTGGGGACATGTTCACTGGGAAACCAGGGTGCACCCACCTGGTGCAGCACCAGGTGGATACAGACCCCACAGGCCTATAAGGCAGGCCTCTTTTAGGGTGCTTTAGAGAGTCAAACAGACTCTGAGGGAGGAGATACAGGAGATGTTGGAACTAGCGGTGATTCAAGAGTCCAGCAGTCCCTGGGCCTCCCCAGTGGTGCTGGTGCCAAAGAAGGATGGCAGTACCAGGTTCTGTGTGGACTACAAGAAATTAAATAGTCACACAGAGTCAGATGCTTACCCTTGTGCCTAGGACAGATGAGGCCCTAGAGCAGTTGGGTGGGGCTTAGTATTTTACAACTATTGCTCTTAACAAGGGTTACTGGCAGGTGCCCTTGACTCCCAGTGCTAGAGAGAAGTCAGCCTTTGTGGCTCCTTTTGGCTTGTATCCCATCCCTAGCAAAACCAAGACTCACTCCTCTAAGAGAAGGAAACCAGTTTGGTGGACCACTGCAATAAACAGGCTATACAATAGAAGGAGAAAACTAGTTCAGAAAAAAAGCAAATCCCAAGAAGGAAATACATCCCTGATCAGTATCAGTAAGAAATTAAGGTCCCTCATGAAATCATCCAAGGCTAACTTCGAAAGAAAAATAGCCAAGGATTCAAAAGATAACCACAAAGCCTTCTTTAGCTATGTTAAGAATCTAAGTGGCAACTCGCATATATGCACTGAACTAGTGCAAAATAGCAGAAAATATACTGAACCTACTCATATTTCCAACATCCTGGCAGATAGATTCAGTGCAAACTTCTCCCCCCTCTCACCTCCAAAAGGGCCCACAACAATACAGGAAAAGTGTAGTGTCCCAAAATTCACAGACGCACAGGTGAAAACAGCCCTTTCAAAAGCCAAAAACACAGCGTCAATGGGACCAGATGGTGTCCTAGGCTGAGTCTTGCACGAACTACAGAATGAACTAATCAACAGCCTAAACACGCTGTTCAGCCTCAGCCTCTCCACAGGCTATGTACCCATAGAATGACACACAGCAACAGTTATTCTTCTCCACAAAGGAAGGGCCACAACTGACCCTGGTAACTATCACTGCATAAGCCTAACTAGCCTGGTCTGCAAGGCTATGGAGCGCATCATCGTGAACTCATTAACAAAGACATTGGGAACCTCCAAACACTTGACCCGAACCAGTTCGGCTTTGTTAAGGGCAGATCATGCCTACTAAACCTGGTTGACTTCTTCCAGACAGTCACCAAGGCCATAGAAGAGGGAAAGGTGGTTCACACAGCCTACCTTGACCTCGCCAAGGCTTTCGACGCCATTCCCCACTCAGGTATTACAGAAAAACTCACCAGCCTGAACATAAACCCCTACGTCACGAGATGGGTTGCCAACTGGCTTACAGACAGAACTCACACTGTAAGAATAGCAGGCTTCAGGTCCGACTCTAAACCAGTCACAAGTGGTGTCCCTCAAGGCTCGGTCCTGGGACCCCTACTGTTCAGCATATACTTCTCAGAAGTACAGGCAAACACAGGAGGACTATGGCTAACCAGGTTCGCCGATGACTGCAAACTGGGAGCCATAATTGACTCTCCAGCTGACATGGACATCCTTCAAAAGGGCCTTACTGAGACAGACACCTGGTGTCAAAGTCATGGCCTCAAGCTAAATGCCAAAAAATGCATAGTCATCCCATTTGTGAAAAACAAAACACCCACAAATTACCACATAGGTGGCAGCCCCCTTAATACAGAAGAGGTAATAAGAGATCTGGGGACCCAGGTAGATAGTAATCTCTCATTTGATCATATTGCCAAAGTAGTTAGGAAATCCGTCTATGTGGCCCATCTAATTACAAAAAGGTTTGCATCTAGAAATAAAGAGGTTATAGTACCCCTCTACTCATCACTCATTAGACCCATCATAGAGTACAATGCCCCATTTGGGATGTACCTCACAGGACACTTCCAACAGCTGGAAAGACCACAAAAATACCTCACCAAGAGGATTACTGGCCTCAAACATATGTCCTATGCAGCCCGACTGAAAAAACTCTGGCTGTACTCAGTGGCATATCGTTTACTCAGAGGTGATCTCTGCTTGACTTACAAAGCCATGTCCAACTCAGAATTGATGGACATGCTCCACCTAAAGAAATCCAAGTCACTGCGAGTCACATGCTCTAGTGAGCTAAACCTCACCACAGCAATAAATAGAACATGCTGGAGGGAGAGTTTCCTGTCACAGAGACTACCAATGCTTTGGAACAAAATTTCAAATTAAATCAGGCAGAGCCTCTCACTAACACTCTTCAAGAGAAACCTTGACGAGTGGATGGGTAACAGAAAATACACCCCTGGGATCACTTCCTTGGCTCTACTTGACAGAGGATCAGTTAATTAATCAATGTGGCAGCGAAAGCCGACACACTCTGGCTGGGCTTATAAATGCCCTCAGGCAGATTGCCTATTACCTACCTATGAACCTATGAACCTATGGATGAAGAATGCCCCAGCAACTTTCCAGAGGCTCGTAGATCATATCCTAGCAGGAGCAGGAGGGTTTGCCCTGGCTTACCTAGATGATAATGCCATTTACAGCCATTCCTGGCAAGAGCACCTTCTACATGTCAGGGAGGTGCTGCGCAGATTACAGAGGGCAGGGTTGACCATTAAGCCCAGCAAATGTCAGGTGGGTATGGCAGAGGTCTCCTACCTGGGACATAGAGTGGGGAGTGGTAAGATCAGGCCAGAACCTGCCAAAGTGGAAGCCATTCAAGCCTGGCCTGCACCTGTTACCACAAAGCAGGTGAAGGCATTCTTAGGGACAGCAGGGTACTACAGAACATTTGTCCCCAGTTGTAGTACCATAGCTGCTCCTCTCACAGACCTGACAAGGAAAAACAGGACATATAAGGTAGTGTGTACCACAGCATGTGAGTAGGCATTCCAGAAGCTTAAAGAAGCTTTGGGAGGACCCCCTGTGTTAGCCAGTCCAGATTACAGCAAATAAATTGTTGTGCATGTGGATGCTTCAAACCATGGGGTGGGGGTTGTAGTTAACCAGATTTCTTCAAAGGGAGAAGAGCACCCAGTGGTTTAGTTCAGTCATAGGCTCCAACCCAGCAATGAATGCTATGCAGCTGTAGGAAAGGAATGTTTAGCCATAGTGTGGGCACTGCAAAAACTTCAGCCTCATCTATATGGAAGAAAATTCACTGTAGTGACAGATCACAACCCCCTAACATGGTTACACAGAACCAGCCAGCAAAATGCCAAGTGGCTAAGATGGAGCCTAGGGTTGCAAGCATATGATGTGCCAGTGCAGCACCGCAGTAGGATTAGCAATGTCAATGCAGATGGGCTCTCAAGATAGGGAATGGGGTAAGGTGCACTCAGATAGACCTAACCCTCTCAAGCAACGTTTCTCTAAGGTCACTTGAAAAACTAGCTTGAGTTCTCTAGGGGGGAGATGTGTGAAGATAGGTAAAGGCTGCCAGCCTAGCCAGAAAGAATTTTGTAGATAATTCTGTCATTTGTAAATATTAATATAAGCCACAGGCTTGTTATCTTAAATGGGAAGAAAATGGTGTTAAATGTGTAACTGCAAAAATGTAACTACAGTGCACTCTGCTGTAACAAACATGACAAGTCAATTCTTTGATGTCAAAACTCTGAGCTGATATGTCTGGATGAAGGAATTCTGCCTATTGCTTTAAGGCCAGAGTTAATGGCTAGAATTTGCATATATAATTTCTTTTATTGCTCTGGTTCCCGACCAGCTGCAAGATCAAAGGGGCTATTATCCTCTGAGAGTCTGTTAGCCAGGGAACCAGAAAAAATGATGTAATTTGAAATGAATCAGTGGTACTGTGTTATCAATTTAAGGACAGAAAGAATGAGACCATTAGAGCATTTGTCTTGAGAACATTCAACATCACCAGCACTGCCTGTATCTATACGTAAGTAGGATCTTAGACTTTAGTGTTTCTCTTAGAAATAGCTAGGAAATAGGAATATTAGTCTAAGTTTCTTCTGTGATATCAGAACTTTTCTACGGTATGATGTTAAGTATTTCCTGTGATCTCTGAACTCTTGACTAGCACTGTATAGTAAGAAATATTGTCTTATGTTTTTATTATTTATTATTAAATATTTTTAAGCCTTTCAACTGTGGCTGTTTTGTGTAGAGATAATGTAAGCTCTAGAGTACATTGCATATATATATATATACATATATATATATATATACATATATATATATATATATATATATATATATATATATGTATATATATATATATATATATATATACATCTATATATATCTATCTATATATATATATATATATATATATATATATATATATATATATATATATATACATATAGTGATACTGTTCCAAGTCACTCCAAATAAGTTTGCTGTTCAGTCACACTTACCATTTGGATAATAATATTGCACAGCAATAATTGGACACCCTTTAATAAGGGCCTTTGAGCAGCTGATAAATATTATGGGTGGTGCAGTGATTTCTACTGTATAGTCTGGGTAGTAGGGGGCAAAGCTGGAGAATCTCTGCCAGCCTTCCCCAGGAGTGTCTGTGTGGTTTTGTCAGCTACTTGGGCAGGGACATGAAGCACTCGTTGGACAGAGAGGGTGCTGCAGGTTTTAGCTTTCCCGCCAGGCTGAGATCTGGACCCTATAGCTGTGCCAGCGGGGAGTCTGATTGTGGACCTGGAGGAAAGGGTGAAACCAGCCCCAGACTGACTGTGATCTCTGCGTGCTCTTAAGGGAAATTGTACTTTACTGTGCATGTATTTATTATCCTTTCCCTATATGGATGCCCCTCACTGGTGTTAGTGGTGAGGATTGAGACTCCTTGATTGCTGGGCCAATGTGTGGGTGTCACACCCTGGATGAATGGAATCTGTGCATACAGCCTTCCTGGTCTTAGCTAAGACATTTGACACTATCCCCCACTTGGGCATCATTGATAAACTCACAAATGGGTTGCTAACTGGCTCACTGATAGAACTCATAGTCAAAATAGGGGAATCCACCTCCAACAGCAGACCTCTAACAAGTGGTGTTCCCCAGGGATCAGTCCTGGGAACTCTACTGTTTGGAAATTATTTCTCTGAAGTACAAACAAAAACTAAAGATCTGTGGCTGACAAAGTTTGCTGTTGACTGCAAACTGGGAATGGTCATAGAATCTTCAAATTATGTCAACATCCTACAAGAGGGTCTTACACAAACAAATGATTGGTGCCAAAGTCATGGCCTTAAACTCAATGCAAAAAAATGTATTATCATTCATTTCAGTAAAAGCGATGTTCAGCAATACCTTAGGTACGCACTCAGTGGTGAGTGACCAGGGCATACAGGCTGACAGCAACATTACCTTTGACTTTGACCACCATGTCTCCACAGTGGCAAGAAGGACATTCTGTAT
Source organism: Protopterus annectens (assembly GCF_019279795.1). Classification (NCBI taxonomy): domain Eukaryota; kingdom Metazoa; phylum Chordata; order Ceratodontiformes; family Protopteridae; genus Protopterus; species Protopterus annectens. The sequence goes on along the minus strand of NC_056726.1, from coordinate 629,303,328 downwards.
TACTCATCTCATAAGTAAGGGCACTGCCTCCAGAAAAAAAGAAGTCATAACCTCCCTGTACTTTTCCCTCATCAGGCTAATAACTGAATGCAATGCCCTTTTGGTATGTACCTTTCCAAGCACCTGTAGCAGTTGGAGAAACCACAAAGGTTCCTCACAAGGAAAATTCAAAGTCTTCAGCATCTGTCCTATGGGGGTCATCTGAAATCACTGTCACTTTATTCTGTTTCATACAGACTACTCAGAGGTGATTTCTGCCTTGCATACAAGGCAATCTCTGACCCTGTTTTATTGGCAATGCTGCAAATCCACAAGTCAAATGGTGCACGTTATTCGCCCTAAAGACCTTAATCTGGTATGTGATATTAATAGAACCTGCTGGAGGGACAGATTTGTCTCAGTGGTTACCACACCTTTGGAACAGACTCCCACTACATGTCAAACATTGTTCCTCTTTCGCCTCTTCATACTCAAGCTGGACGATTGTATGGGTGACTGTGAATTTACCCCGAGGGTTTAACATATGTCTCTCTTGGACAAAGGCAGTACGTGCTGATCATGGAAGTAAGGGTAAGAACTTGGCTAGACTTGTAAGGGTCCTAGGGCCATTAGCCTAGTAACTTCCTATGATCCTGTGTAATCTGGGTGAGGAATGAAAGGGCATTTCCCCTTCACGTTTCCCAGGGGTGTGGAGGGTAGGCACATCTTAGGGATCTACATTGCTATGGTTTCCCAGCTGAAAATAGAGAAGCCACTGCTCATACTGAAAGGGGAGGGCAAGTCTATTTGAGAGGAAATGCCACTTGAAGAAGTGAGATGACACCCTTCTGTGCAGCCAGTTGTCTGTCCCCTCCTTGGCCCTTTGCTAAGTGCATGTAGGGGAATAAGGAAACATAAGAAGAACAACATCAAACTATCACTAATGACTTTCTGAATGGTGGCACCACTCACTTAAACACTCCCTCAGTGTCAAAAAAAGGTTTATGCCTAAAAGTTGAAGAAGAAAAGTTTAACATCACATCTAGAGGTCTTATTATTTTATTTATTTTATTTTATTTAGTCATTTACACATTTATTAACTCCTTGTTGACCAGGTTACTCTGACTAGGCCAGTGTCCTCTTTTCACTGGAGACCCAAGGCAGTATTATATTGACTAGTGAAAATTTGGCCAGGGTAAAAAGGAATTTATCATAGTTTTTTTTTTGTTTTGTTTTTTTTTTTTTGCAGTAAAACATCTTTATAGCCACCTGAGCTACCTCCAATTCAAGCAGATGGGACCTTAGTTTAACATCTTATCCAAAGGACACTTTATTAAGTTTCCTATAGAATTCTTCCTTCCATAGGGTGTAGAGATCTGCATAGAGCTATAGGAGGAGAATCTAATGCCTTGGGATGACATGCTCATGCACGCACACACACACACACACACACACACACACACACACACACACACACAGCTGGGGCTAGAGCTCCCTCGTCCATGCCGTTTCTTCTGTTCTGTATCCACATGCCAGCTGGGATTAAATTAATACGAATTATTTGAAGCCAAAGCCTTGATTTGAATGCAAATGACAAAGTTATAGGGCTGTGTCTCATAGTCCTAAAGATAATAGGTTTGGGGAAAGGGGTGCACGTCATTTGCCTCTCTGGAACTAGAGTGCTGGGGATGTAGGGTCATTAATAATTATATGAGCTACAGGATTGGGTTTATTTAAGAAAATCCACCCATGCCATGTTTGCTGAGTACTCCCCCTAGATAACTCAATTTTAGGCAATACAATTTCTTTTGGAATGTAAAAAAATTACTTTTGATGTAGTTGTATCTTTTTTTTTTTGTTAATTATTCTGTATTAAAGAACAATATGATGAGGTGAGGCCTGAAACATGCCTTCCTTTAATGAAATACATGTTTTGTGGGTAAACCAGCTCTTTTGTTAAAGGTGCTACTCAAGTTTTAATTGCTGCAAGTCAAATCAGTTAAAGTTTATAGGTCCACGCTGCTGCTGTTCAGCTTGGGAAACCAAATTATGGGTGCCTGTCTAGACGACAGTGCAAAAGATTAGCCCTTCAGAATTTTTGTAGTGAATTCCAGTAGAGTATGCAATGCTTTACAGAAATCTGGAATGCAGCCTTAAATCCCCTTTAAGCCCTATTTTAATGCTGCTGTGATTTTTTCATGATATGGTATGGTTTTAGAAATATGATTTTTGTAGTGGCTGAGGACTCTTTGATCTGGGTGGTGGTCAAACATTTTGCAAAGCTGTTTTATTATTGACATTAAAATTGCTGTGATGTTGATGGTGACAGTAGAGGACATAATATAGATTTCCATTTTGTATCACTGAGTGCTGATATAAAGGTTTCTATCCTGTCTTTTAGTGTATTTATGAGAAGCTGGAGCAATGCATTCCAAAAGCATATAAATAAGTCCTAACCCTTTCCAGTCTTTCATGTATTTACTGAACTTAGTTTTTGCTTTATTACTTTAATTTTCCATAATGTAGCTTTATCCTTGTTTTTGCCTAGATTTATATACTTTTTATGGAAGTTTATAAGGCTGTACTAGGTTAGCTGCCTTGACAGGCCATTTTAAACATAGCCACTTTCCCATTAAAGTCAAGAATCAAACATTGGACCTTGTGTCTGTAAGGTAAACACCTTAACCAATATGCTAAATCCCAACCCCATCCCTAAGTTGCTCATTATTTCAATCAATCCCTTGATTGATCCTCTTCTTCTGCCTGATTTATCTATTTTCAACATATTCTAAACCATAAATTAGAATTTCTCTGTATTTATTATGCTGTTTTCTATATTTGAGTCCATACAAAATCCTTAATAGTTTGCTCTTGTTTGTTTTTCCTTGTGGATATTTGACTAAAAGTGCATAACATTTCCAGGACTGGGATTTGAGTTATTGTGGACAGACGTAGACAACTGTAAAAATACTGGGGGACAATCCAAAGGGTTATTGGACCCAGTGTCACATATTAAGTGTGCCAGTCAACTTGCAGTCCCCCTGCTGCCTGTGAAATATATAGTCTTGTACTTTCTGATGATTATTTCTTGAGGTATCTGCTAACTGCTCTAACTGATTCCACCAAACGGTACTTCATCTTTAGATATAGCATTTTACCTACTGGGATTTTATCTAGTATGATTTCCAGTACTTTAGTGAAACTATACCCAGTAACTTTTGATACCCACTGCTTCTACCAGTAATATTTTATTCAATAAATCTAGGAAAATAGCCTTTCCAATATGTACTTATATGTTTAGTTTATTTATTTGTTAATTAGACTGGTGCACTGGTCTGAAGATGCTTTTCAGCTACAACCTAGAGCAGAGGTACAGGAAATAATACATGCAGATGTTAAACATTTAACCAAACAACCTAGATCAGAGGTACAAGAAATATTGCATGTAAATGTTAAACAATAAACCAAAGGGATCACAGTTCCTAGTCAAAATAGTCACACAGTAAAACAAATGCACTCTAAGACATTGTGCAAAAGTAAAGCAATAGAACAACATCCTGTACTTAAAAGACAGAAAATGCATATGAAGATGGTGCATAAAATGGAACACAATAGCTAAACTTTAGAATTCCATATGTGTGATGACAAGGACATATTAATATAACATTAAACAACATGGATCGAATTTTCTTCACTGCTGTTGCAGTTTATATTAATGAATAAAATCTTGCCTTCTAGGATAATCACTTTAGCTGTAGTCCATCTTCAGTGTTATCAGATAAACTGTCTTCTGCCAACTTGATTTTAATTAATTGAACCAAAGTCAGGAATCATCTTCTGGTGGAGTCTGCTGAACTCTAAATTACCAGTTACTGTGAACTAGAAGCACTGTCCTCTGAAAATATTTCTCTTCTTCGTTTCTTCTGCTGCAGAAATAGAAAATGGACAGCTTTACTAGCTAAGTCTTGTAGTAGTTCTTGCATCTGAAAGGGGTATTAATATTAAGGTTCTAAGCTGCACTCCTACATACTAGATATTGCAGTTTACTTAAGAGGTGAGTACTTGTCTGAAGCATAAACTATATCTAAGCTGGAACACATAAAGGCCATTAACTGGCTTAGTTACAGACTTCTGCACAAAATGACAACTTTAGGGAAAAAAACAGGCACAGTATTAAAGCAAAATTCTAGCATCATTATGAGAAGCAGTGAAAAAAATACACGGTATATACACCTGTCCTTCAATTTTACTGGGCTTCTGCTTTATACTTAAGGATGACTGTTGGTCTGCTGGAAAAGAAGATACTCCCAACCAGAATATTTTCCAGCACCATCCACTTCTCATCAAATATTTAATGTCAGGTAGTAACCTACATTTCTGTTCAAGTATGATTAAGCTACCTTGCTGTGTTTTTAAAGGGGAATATTCAGTACTGAGAGCTTCAAGTACAATATAGCATGTGATTTTATACCCCACTAAGGAAGGTATTTCTTCACACATTGAGGCAGAGTATAGAAAAGTGCTGTACTACCAAACTGCCTAAGAGTAACTAGGGGACAAGTGAGTATGAGTGTGTATATATTGGGGGCGAATAATCCAAGCTCAAAGTAGTGCCTGCCTTCTTTGGCTGAGTTATCCTTCACTTTATTATTATTTAGGGTACCCATGTTCCCTCCTTAGTCACCCCATGGTTTATCTGGTCTTCTCATGCAAAAAAAAAAAAAAAAACATTGTTGTAAATTAAGCATTAGTTTTCAGACTTAATGGATCTCTAGGTTTTCACTTATACAAGGATAGACAGACATCGGGCTTATCATAGGTTCACAGGTGGGGTCTATATTATAACTCCGAAGATGTAAAACTTTGAAAGTTATAATATCGAACCCACAACATCGAAGGATGAAAATAGCGAAGCCCCGGAACATCGAAATCTTACCTAGGGCTTATCATAGGTTCACAGGTGGGGTCTATATTATAATTTCGAAGATGTAAAACTTTGAAAGTTATAATATCGAACCCACAACATCGAAGGATGAAAATAGCGAAGCCCCGGAACATCGAAATCTTACCTAGGGCAAGATTTCGGTGGGTCGTTCCATGGCTTCGCTATTTCCTCCACTGTGGTGTGAATGTTACGGACCTTAGGGTTAGGGTGTGGGTTAAGGTAAGTGGATAGTTAAACCACAAAGCACTTTAATTTTACACGCAGAACACAGAACACAGCACACGATAGAATGTGATTGAGCGCGCTTTCGTCTCGTGAGACTTCTTCAGAATCAACTGATCCACACTTAAGCTACTATAGATATATATATATATATATATATATATATATATACACTCTATATAATGCAATAATTACTTAATTAATTAATAGTATTAGAAACACTTTTTCCTAAGTAAACTGCTGTGTGCACATAGTAAATAATAAATAATAAATAAATAAATAGTAAAAGATGACATGGAAGCTACAATTCACTACTGTATTACATGTTAATGATAATTAATTAAATAAATAATGTACTTTTAAGTAACCATAAATATAATATATATACAATCAATTAATATTTAGTTAAAATATATATATATTATATATGTACATATAAAACACCTGTTACAATACATACTATTAAAACCAATTAAAAAACTTTGTTGAACAACAATAATTAATAAGTGTATTGAATGTGGGCACAAATCAACATTAAAAACATATAAAATATGATTAAGTAATGTATAATAAATATTATAAATATTTAAATAATGGACCTACTGTCCTATAAATTAAATATATATATATATATACACACACATATATATATATATATATATATATATATATAAGAAAACCTATTCAATCTAGTTTTCATCACCTATAAAATCTACCATGTTTATATATTATATATTGTACATATAATGAGGATATACTGGATATTATATATATAAAAAACTGTTATTATGTAGAACCACTAATGATAAATACTACAACTTAAAATATCCAAAAAATATATATGTATAGTGTATTACTAGGTCAGATCTATTTCCTACCATAATTGGATGCTATCATTTTTAAGGCCGGTTTAATCGAAATATGATCATTCATACCAGGAAATACACAAGAATCTAGTCTCATCTGCCATATCATCTCTCGGTATTCCAAAAGTGTTTCCCAGTCCCCTCTCCTTTCTCTTGGTTTTACTACCTCCAATACCCAAAATTTTATATCCAACACGTATTTACGAACATATTAGAGATATTAGTAAAAAGAATGAAAATAATGCACTGTATAGGCATTCGGTTACATGTCAAAATATGGATATAAAATTTTGGGTATTGGAGGTAGTAAAACCAAGAGAAAGGAGAGGGGACTGGGAAACACTTTTGGAATACCGAGAGATGATATGGCAGATGAGACTAGATTCTTGTGTATTTCCTGGTATGAATGATCATATTTCGATTAAACCGGCCTTAAAAATGATAGCATCCAATTATGGTAGGAAATAGATCTGACCTAGTAATACACTATACATATATATTTTTTGGATATTTTAAGTTATAGTATTTATCATTAGTGGTTCTACATAATAACAGTTTTTTATATATAATATCCAGTATATCCTCATTATATGTACAATATATAATATATAAACATGGTAGATTTTATAGGTGATGAAAACTAGATTGAATAGGTTTTCTTATATATATATATATATATATATATATATATATATATATATGTGTGTGTGTATATATATATTTAATTTACAGGACAGTAGGTCCATTATTTAAATAGTTATAATATTTATTATACATTATTTAATCATATTTTATAGGTTTTTAATGTTGAATTATGCCCACATTCAATACATTTATTAATTATTGTTGTTCAACAAAGTTTTTTAATTGGTTTTAATAGTATGTATTTTAACAGGTGTTTTATATGTACACATAATATATATATTTTAACTAAATATTAATTGATTGTATATATATTATATTTATGGTTACCTAAATGTACATTATTTATTTAATTAATTATCATTAACATGTAATACAGTAGTGAATTGTAGCTTCCATGTCATCCTTTACCATTTATTTATTATTTATTATTTATTATGTGCACACAGCAGTTTACTTAGGAAAAAGTGTTTCTAATACTATTAATTAATTAAGTAATTATTGCATTATATAGAGTGTATATATATATATAGTAGTTTAAGAGTGGATTAGTTGATTCTGAAGAAGTCTCACGAGATGAAAGCGCGCTCAATCACATTCTATCGTGTGCTGTGTTCTGTGTTCTGCGTGTAAAATTAAAGTGCTTTGTGGTTTACCTATTGCGTGGCCAGTTCGTTTTTGGCATAAAGGAGGACAGCCTTTATTGAAACCTACAGCTTGACTTTTTGTTCCTTTCGGCTTTATTGTAAAGGGTACGTCTACCCAGGTGTTGTTTGTGGTTGTAAGTGGATAGTTAGTAATGTAGGTATGTTGTAGTGTAGGGTTGGGTTTTGTTAACTGTATGTGTGTGTATTAATTAGTTTGTTTGTGTATAGGTTCGTAGGGTATGTGTGCGATAGTTATGGACCTTAGGGTTAGGGTGCGGGTTAAGGTAAGTGGACAGTTAGTAATGTATGTATGGTTTAGTGAAGGGTTGGGTTTTGTTAGCTGTATGTGTGTGGTTTATTTATTTTGGTGTGCTTGTGTTATATGTATGTTTCTCGGAACAGCGATTTTTTCCCTGGGAAAAAATTCACTATTCTAAGCATTTGATGTTATCAATATTCGAAATTCCAAGTTCGAACTTATGGTGTTCGATATTTTGGAATTTCAAATATATGATATAGACCCCACAGGTATGTATTAGGCGAACAATCACTGGGCCTTTGCAAGCCCAGCAATGCAACCCATATGTATCCCACAAATTATTGTTCCTTAGGTAATTAAGGCATGATTTATCAGCTACCTTTGTATATCAGAAACATAGGTGTCAGACCAGGGATGATTTCCAGTTTCCCATCCATTGGTCCAATTTGCACTTGAGTAGGGCTAGGGAAGGGCTCTGCTACACATGGATGGAAAGCCTGTTCCAGAGAATTGGATTTTTCCGAGATACATACTTGCCCCTCCAACGTGTCCTACATAAGTTGTAAACGGAGTTTAACCCTTTAGATATAGTAGTTATGGTGATGTTCATTTTGCAGACATGTAAAAGGTCCACATGAGCAGGGTCCAATGATGCTTTGCATGACAGACATAAATCTCCTCTCAGCAGTCTGTAGAAAACAGAGTATAGCGATAGGGCTTTGAGGCAGTTGGCACAGAAGATTGTGTTTACTTAGAGCAAAGAAAGATCTCAGGGAACCACGCAGAACACTTTTGTTGTAGACAACAAGTCAATGGGTTTTCATGAATGCTTTTTCAAGTTGTAAAAAAACTGAGTGGGTGGAATACCACTGGATACATTTAGGGCAGATAAAAGTCGTGGATTAAACATCACAAGCAATGTTAAACCCATTTTAAATATGAGACATTTTAGATGAGTAGCTTTAATTATGTGTTTGATTGATTAATTGTTTCACAATTACAGCAAGTATTTAAATGAAGAGCTGTAGCATTGATGTTTTTTACAACTTAAAAAGGCATTTGTGAAAGCTTTCTGGCTTGTCTTCAATAAAAGTGTTCTGCATGGTTCCTTGAGTTGTTTTTTCTTTCTAAGTCCTCCTACTTGTACCTGGCTTGGATTTACGCACTTGAGCTTTCTTATTTGTGATTTGAAAGACTGTGTTTACTCACTGCATTCTTTTTGTGAAGAACCTCTGTAGACTTTCCAGTTGTTCCATGGGCCTTGTCAGATACATACCGAAGGGGGCATTGGTCTCAGTGATGTGTCTGATGAGTACAGTGCCATGATGACTTCCTTAGGCCTAAATGCCATGCCTTTCTATTTGGCATCAGTCATTTGTCTGTGGTAGACCTTCCTCTAAGATGTTAGTATCTTGGGGGAGTTCCTACCTTGCAGTCATCTGCGAACATGGAAAGCCAAGGATCTTGACTTCCAAAGAAAAGGTGCCAAAGAGGAGCAGACACAGCACAGAGCCTTGGTGGACTCCACTCATGACAAGCCTCTTTGTGGAGGTGGTCTATCTAATCCTAACTTTCTGGGCCTTGTGTGTGAGCCTACTGGCTATATATTGAGTTGCATAGGGATTTATGTCAAATTTCATGAGTTTGTTTACAATGCCCTAGTGGGATATGGATTAAAATGCCCTAGCTAGGCAGTTATGCAGTATTTTGCAGTTACCCGTTGCCTTGATGACCTTCTCAGGGAAGTCAACCCGGTTCATTAGGCATGACCTGCCTTTAACAGAACCAAACTGTATTTGTTCCAGTTTCTGAAGGTTTCCTAGGTCATTGTTAATCATTTCCATGATAATTCTTTCCATGGCTTTTCATATGAGACTAGTCAGACTAATGGTTCTGTACTTCTCAAGATCCATTGATGTTTTGCCCTTGGGAGGGATGAGAGAATGACTGCTGCACTCTTACATTCGTGTTGCACCAAGCCTGTACGGTGGCTGTGGTAGAATAGTGGTGGCCCTGATAGGTCATACTTTAGACTGTTTAGGAGGTATCCTGGGATATTATCTGGGCCGACTGAAGCTGTATTCCTTCCTTAGAGAGTGGACAATTTTTAAATATTGCTCTTACAAACTTAGAAAGATGATAGAATAACATATTTTGCATTAGCATGACTTTTCTGAAGGGTATGAAGTTATTAAGTCAAATGTTTGTCATTATTTTCTAACTTTAATCTTTAATAATTTGTCACTATTTTGCCAGAAAATCACAATTTTATGAAAAACAGGATAGAAATATGAGCCAAAAATCTGGACATTCTGCGAAAATCTGTACAGTTGAGAGTTATCAGTACATCTAAGACCTGCTCCCTTCTGATAGTCGGAGGGGTTATGTTGGCTGGTATTTCCTGGGGGATGGCTGGGGGTGAGAAGGGAGTAAAGTTGTATCTGAATTTGTCAGCTAGAACATTTAATATATCTCCAATTTCGTGAACATGGCTCCATTTTCCATCAGTTCTGCATCATTCTCTACTGCCTTTGAGGTTTTGGACATAGCAAAAGAATGCCTAATGGTTGTCCTTAGCCTGGGATGCTATCTTTACTTCAAAATTTGCTCTGTTGGACTTAATTAGTCCTCTTAATTATCTGCTCAGTTTCATGAGAGTTTTTATCTTGTTTTGGTGTTACACTTCCTAATTTTACTTCGTTTGTTGTACAACCTGTTTTGGATTCTACCAGGGTGGTTTGCTTTTGAGTTAGTTTTGGGTCTATGTCTGGTAGGTAGAACAGCCTCTATGCAGTCATTGACATGGCTATACAGAGGATCTTTGAATAATTCCACATAGGCTGCTGTGTTGTCTGGGTTTGGAGAGCCTTGAAATGTTGACAGGTTTATACTTTAAAATGGGTAAGTTTGCCTTTGAGTAGTTTCTAACTTACTGGGTTTGCTAGGGCTACAGAACTGATTCCTATTTCAAAGGAGACTGTTTTGTGTTCTGACCTTATGAGAGGGGACGCAACACTGGGGAGTGTGCATCTTTTCACATATTTGTAAGTACCAGGTCCAATATGTTTGAGCCTCTATTAGGCTTATGCGCTATGTCTAGAATGTTTGTATTTACAAAATCTAGGAATATTTACAAAATCTAGGAATCTCTGTGTCTGCAAATTTGGGGTTGTGCAGGATTCCCAGTTTATGTGATAATTAAAGTTCCCCACAAGTATGGTATTTTGTTGAGTATTGAGTGTCTCCAGTAGGTCTGAGGCATACCTTTCAACCTGTTAGTGCAATAAATCTGGACAAAGCCCGACAAAATGAGGGAACTAAGGCCCAAAAATAGGGACATAATATTAATATTGCTCTTATAAACTTAGAAAGTTGCTAGAGTAACAGGGTTTATTTTAACGTACATTTTCTGTAGGATTTGAAGTCTGAAACTCAAATGTATGCCATTATTTAGTGACTTCAATCCTCACATCATCCCAGTGATTTGCCAGAAGACCACACATTTTATGAGGAACAAACCAAAAATATGAGCCAAAAATCTGGACATTCTGTGAAAATCTGGACAGTTTTTAGAGGAAGTCTGAGTATGAGTTATAAGTTTCATGAGACATAAAAGGTGACCTATAGCTTGCTAGGATATGCTATGGGACTTTGTCTGTGGTAATTTGGGCATGCAGGAACTCCAGTGCATCATCTTGATTAACCTACCTAGAGATATCGTTGTTATTGATGTAGATCAAGACACCTCCACCTTTAATGTGTAAAAAGTATGCTGAGAATAAAAATAGAATGGTACAATAACAAGAAACTACTAAAAAACAAAAAATTACCGAAACGAACACAGCTTAAGACAAAACAAAAAACTTTAATGCACACAAAAGAGAGTAAGCGCTTTCATGGTGTGCTCTCACCGCTTCATCAGACTGTTCTCAACTAGTAACAAAAACACTTAAATAGCATAAGTTAATTAGTCAATTAAGGCACTGATAAAAGCATCAATTATCTGAAAGAAAAATGTCACAACTGAAAAACAGGCAAATGAAACATATATAAAAAGCATAAAAAATATATAAAAAACAATCCTATACTTAGTGTTTCAGAGGTCTAGCTTTTAAAAAAGGCTTAAGAGAGTCAACTTCATTAAGACCTGGTGTCTTATCAGCATTAAGGGACAGAATCCATTTTTGCTCTGCAGATTCTGTGCGATTCCTAAGGTCTCCCCCTCTTAGACTATCATGAATGATTTCTAGCACAGGAAATTTAAAATTATATTCCTGTCCATGGCACATAATATGCTTAGCAAGAGCACTAGTGTCTTTCCTGTTTCTAATGTCTCTCTGATGTTCCAACACCCTGTCTTTGAGTTGTCTATTATTTAAGCCTACATAAAAAGCATGACAAACAGTGCAGTAACTGAAATAAACAATGTTCTTAGTCCTGCAGTCAGCATAAAAGTATGTATCTATTTTGAAGTGCATGTTAGGATGCGTAGGACTGGAGTATATAAACTTGCAGGCTGTGCAATTCCTGCATTTAAAAGTGCCATGCCTCACTGATTGTAAAACCTTGTTAAAAGTAGAAGTATTAAAGCACAAATGCCTTTTCAAAGATTTGTTATTTTTAAAAGAAAAAAGCGTGAAACAGTGTCTATGGCATTTCTTAATTCATCTGCAGTATCCAAAATGCCCCACTTCCTTTTAACAATGTCACATATACTATTAACATCAGAAGAGTATGTGAGGGGAAACCTAATCAATCCTGTCCTTTGTTCTGTAGCTGTGGCTTCAGTGTTAGATGCAGCAGCGTAATATGGCCTACATTTGCCCCCTCTCTCCTTATACGCATCAGTAATACAACTGTCAATATCCATTTATGCTGATTGCAGGACTAAGAGCATTGTTTATTTTAGTCACTGCACTGTTTGTCATGCTTTTTATATAGGCTTGAGTAATAGTCAACTCAAAGACAGGGTGTTGTAACATCAGAGAGACATTAGAAACAGGAAAGACACTAATGCTCTTGCTAAGCATATTATGTTCCATGGGCAGTAACATAATTTTAAATTTCTTGTGCTAGGGATCATTCCTGAGAGTCTAAGAGGGGGAGACCTTAGGAATCGCACAGAATCTGCAGAGCAAAAATGGATTTTGTCTCTTAATGCTGATAAGACACCAGGTCTTAATGAAGTTGTCTCTCAAGCCTTTTTTAAAAGCTAGACCTCTCAATCACTAAGTATAGGATTGTTTTTTATATATATATTTTTATGCTTTTTATATGTTTCATTTGCCTGTTTTTCAGTTGTGACATTTTTCTTTCAAATAATTGATGCTTTTATTAGTGCCTTAATCGACTGATTAACTTATGCTATTTATGTGCTTTTGTTACTAGTTGAGAACAGTCTGATGAAGCGGTGAGAGCACACCATGACAGCGCTTACTATCTTTTGTGTGCATTAAAGTTTTTTGTTTTACCTTCAGCTGTGTTAGTTTCGGTACTTTTTCATTTTTTAGTACCTGCACCTTCAACAGTTGGTGTGTGAAATGTGTGGAATGCACTGAAGTCTTGCACTTCCAGGTTACTCTGGTGGTTTTAAACCATGCCTTGGTAACTGCACAGATGTCTACATCTTCTAGTTTAGATTCCTGTCATTGAGCAGTCACACCTTTAGATTTCCTTAAGTAGATTTTGCTATGTTGGAAGGTTTGTCAATTTGGCATTATCTAAAAATTTTTCTATAGGGGAAAACAGTGTTTTCATCAGTATTCTAGAACCAAGAGGTTACGGGTGAATGCCATCCTTAGCAAAGCAACATTCTTGGGTTCCTAGTAGGCTAAGTACCTTGAAGGGTCATTTTAAGTGTAGCCAATAACCTGGGGTCAGAATCAAACCCTGTACCTTGTGCTTATGATGTCATTATGCCAAACCCATCCTCAAGATTATATCTCCCCAGATGGAACTTGAATCCACAATCCCTGGCATAGGCGGCCAATACCTTATCCATTAGGCCACTGGAGGATTTGTTAGACACCCTAGCCAGTCTGGCTTTGTTCAGGGCAGATCATGCCTCCTAAACCTGGTGGACTTCTTTGAGACAGTTACCAAGGCTTTAGACGAGGGAAAGGAGGTCCACACAGCCTACCTAGACCTCGCAAAGGCTTTCGACACCATTCCTCATTCTAGTATTATAGACAAGCTCACCAGCCTGAACATAAACCCCTACATCATGAGATGGGTTGCCAGTTGGCTCATGGATAGAACCCACACGGCGAGAGTGCAGGCTCTATGTCCGACTCTAAACCAGTTACAAGTGGTGTCCCCCAGGGCTCAGTCCTGGGACCCCTCCTCTTCGGTATATACTTCTCAGAGGTACAGGCAAGCACAGGAGGACTACGGCTGACCAAGTTTGCAGACGACTGCAAACTGGGGGCCATAATTGACTCTCCAGCTGATACAGACATCCTCCAGAAGGGTCTCACTGAGACAGATACCTCGTGTCAAAATCATGGCCTCAAGCTAAATGCCAAAAAGTGCATAGTCATCCCCTTTGGTAAAAACAAAGTACCCGCGAACTACCACATACGTAGCAGTCCCCTAAATACAGAAAATGTAATAAGAGATCTGAGGACCCAAGTAGATAGTAATCTCTCCTTTGATAGTCATATTGCCAAGGTGGTTAGAAAATCCTTCTATGTGGCCCATCTAATCACAAAAGGGTTCGCATCTAGAACAAAAGATGTTATTGTGCCCCTCTACTCATCACTCATCAGACCCATCATAGAGTACAGTGCCCCATTTGGGATGTATCTTACAAGACACCTGCATCAGCTGGAAAGACCACAGAAGTACCTCAACCGGAGGATTACTGGCCTCAAACATATGCCCTATGCAGCCTGACTGAAGAAACTCCAGCTGTACCCATTTGCATACCGCTTACTCAGAGGTGATCTCTGCATGACATACAAAGCCATGTCCAACCCAGAATTGATGGACATGCTCCACCTAAAAAAAAAAAAACAAATCCTGAAGAGCCACATGCTGTAGGGATCTAAACCTCACCACAACGAACCTCACCACAACGATAAATAGGATGTACTGGAGGGATAGATTCCTGTCCCAGAGACTCCCCATGCTTTGGAACAGGATTTCAGTCTACGTTACGCAGAGACCCTCACTAACACTCTTCAAGAGAAACCTTGACGAGTGGATGGGAAACATAAAATTTACCCCGGGGATCACTGCAGTGGCTCTGCTGGACAGAGGCACAGGGAACTAATGGCTCTGCTGGACCGAGGCACAGGGAACTAATCTAAGGGGACGGCAAAAACCAATACATTCTGGCTAGGCTTATAGATGCCCTCGGGCAGATAGCCTAGTACTTACCTATGAACCTATGTCTTCCCATGCTGACAAAAATTGTGTCACCATAGTATGACACTAAAAACTAAGCCAATTATTAAAGTCCATGATCTTCTCTTCATATTGTGGCATCATCATCCTTGATGAAGGTAGAATGCTGTTCACTGCCAGACACATACCATCCTGTAATATATAGTCTGAGAGCAATATAGTGTCTGTCTTCATATAGTCTAGGGAGGTACATATCAGATCATTTACACCTACATGGACTATGACTGAATCATATTGGCACATGTGGTGTAATGACTGGAATGCATGTGCAGCCTGGCAGATCCTAACCCCTGATAGGCAAATGACCATTAGTTTCTCCTTGTTCAGCCTGGTGACTAAAGTCCTGTGTAGTGTATTGGATTGCCTTATAGGCTTGGTAGTTGAGGCTGCATTGGGTTTGGTTGTATATGTAGTGTTAGGTATGGTTTCCATTGAGTGCTTTTGGGTTTGCTGAGGATAGTTGTTGCAGTTATAATGTCTGGGAGGTGTTTGCAGTTTGGGAAAATTGCTAAGTGCCTCAGCATAAGTAGGTCTATATATGGGGTGCATACTTTTTGTGGTGGGTGTAGAGTGTGTGTGTCTCTGACAACCAGATTATTAAGTGTGTTTGTATGCAAGAGGTTTGCCTCTGGAGACATTGTGTATATACATCTCTTGTATACTGTATTTGTGTATTTGAAGATGAAGTATTTGTCAGTGAACATCAGACAATTATTACATTGTCTCAGCATTACCATATCCACCAAACCAGCTGCAGAGAAATTGGGAAAGTACATGTACATGATGACATGTTTTTCTTGGCTGAGCTGCTAGGGTATGGTGCATGAGAGGTTAATAGTGGACTGACTAAGTGTGTTTTTGAGACTACAGATTATAGTCGGCTGTATAATAGTAATTCAGGGGACAGAGCTCCTCAACATGCAAACTATCTGCTCTGTGCTGCTCACTGTGCAAAGTAGTTGCTGTACAGTCAGTGAGTTACTGGTACAGTTTCAGAGGTGGTTTTAGAGGGGAAATTTGATTTTTAACTGTGTGCTTCTATACAGGTTGCTACTAACCACAGCTGCATGATAAGTAGTGGCTGCACAAAGTACCAAATTTACACAGGCACTTAAAACACAGGAAACTAGCTTCTAAGCCCTTTGACCAATAAAGTGACTCCACTTAAAATTTTCTTATGTGTTTCCCAATTCATATAGACTAGGCCACCACCTACTGCTACTAGATGGAATATCCTAGTCCTCTTTAATGTAAAAACACCAAAAAAGATTGCTTGAGAGTGTAATGCAACCACAAAACAATTTAAACAACCGGGGCAAGGTGATTTCAAGTATTAGGGACCTTTAATATGATCTGATGTGCAAAATCAACAAATAAAGCAAAAATAAAGCAGTAGCGCTCTAAACAGTTAACTAAAGTGCAAAACAAAAAAATAAATCTTATCTGTGAAAGATAGAGCTGGAGGGATTCAGGACTCCCTCAGAGTTTTGTGAGAGCACATAGCTGATGGGAGCTCTGGAAAAATGGGCAGGGGGCAATTTGTAGCAAGGGAAGTTTACTTAAGTGCGGTATTGGTTTGCTGAATAGTTTCTTAGTATTATGGATATATGGAAAAAAATTGGTGGGAAAGTACTTAAATAGGTTAAACCACAAACAATAGCAATGAAAGAGGGGAAGGAGGGACTTTGGAAGTCAGATTTCCATAAGGTGCACAAACCAGAGACATAGTCTTTCAAAACCACAACAAGAAAAGTGTGAGAGAGTTCGGGGAAAATTCAAGCTGCATAAAGCAAACTAGCTAGAGAGAGAGAGAGATCCAATCAAATAAAGCCAGTATTGCAGCTCTAGTCCTATCACTGTGAGCTACAGGTCAGTGACCTCAGGTAGGTTACATGAACCATTCTGGTTCATCCTAAACAGGCAGATGTACAGACATTAAATGGAAGTAAATAAGATAAACATTTTATTTGCTTGCTATAGCCCCACCCCTGCAGACAGACAATATATTGTGCCTGCTTTTGTGAATCCATGTTCTTCCAAAAAGACCTTCAAAATATATATGCTAGTCATTAGCAAATATAAACTTTACATCCACATGTTCATACAGTGGGCACGTTTAGAAATACACAAAGTGCAAGTTGATAATGGAGAGGACTGGATACTCTGACTCTTACCTTGCACCTCAAAGTGATAAGGGAGTAGTGCAACTTGACAGCTGCAGGTTCTAGACAGCCAAACACAAAGAAATTGATTTGTCATGTAACCTGGGATCCAGTAATCTCCATATAGGCTTCTCGCGAACTTTACATTTGTGCGCACTGTGATGAACACTTAATACTAGTTATATAGATGTTAGATTTTATCTCTTTTATTGTATTACCTATTTTGTAATGTGTTCTGTACCATCACTTCTTGATTTCTATATTTTGATTGTATAGCTTTATCATGTTTGTTTTTGCAGCTTTTCTCCTCGGGTGTCTACTAAAAATGGGCTCACCATGGCCCAGTAGACCTCCTGTTAACAAATGCAAATAAATAAATAATGCACTGTGAGCAGCAGCACTAATTATATATTGATACTGTGTTTAAACATAAATAAGCATGGTTTCATGGCTGGCAACAGTGTTGCCAGGTAGAAAAGCGTGTAAGCAACATTGATAGCAATCCTGTTTATATCAGAGCACAGTCGGGTAGCATGTTTGTGTAGAATGCCACAATGATCACCAGGGCTTAACATATAAGTTTCCATTCCTCTCAGTCTTTTAGTGCAAGAAATCTGGAAAAAGACCAATGTAACATTGGGACATTGACCCAGAAACAGGGGCAGATTCAACATATTTGCACATTTAAACTTAGAAATGTGCTAGAATAACAAAGTTTGCGTTAATATACATTTACTGAAGGATTTGAAGTTTGAAACACAAATGTATGTAATTATTTAGTGACATCAGTCACCAACTACAACTTTAAAGAAACCCAGTGACTTTGTACCACAGAACAGCCATATAGTTGACACATTTTTGGCTGTATGTGAGGTGGAGACAGCTAAGGAATTAAACACGCCTCACCATAATTTCATCGGTTTGAACTATGAAGAGAGGAATGCCCTTAAGAAATTGCAACGTTGTGAAGATATTGTCATCAGTTCAGCTGAAAAAGGTGAATCCATAGTTGTCTTGGATAAGAATTGCTATAAGACTAAGATGCTATCTATGCTATCTTATGAAACTACTTATAAGAAGATCAACATGTTTCAAGTCAATCAAATTATTCACTCGGTGAGAAATATTCTTCTTGAATTGATATCCTGTCGAAGAATTAACCAGGATTTGCATGATTTCTTCCAAATGATGATTCCGAAAATCCCCAGCATCAAGGGACTACCAAAAATACATAAAGATATGGTATCTCCACTGCTATGACCCATAGTAGCAGGTGAAGGCTGGCTCACAGAAACATTATCTCTATATATAGAATACCAATTCAAGAAATGTTTGCCTAAGGTGGGTTTAGTTTTGAAAGGCACCAAACACGTTTTATCCATCTTACATGACTTCATGACTTTTTCAGGAAGTAGTGGTCCCAAGATAATGGCAACCATGGACGTTCAAAGCCTATTTACTGTGATTCCCCATGAATATGGCATAAAAGCGATAAAGGTCTTTTTATCTAAATATAGTAATGAATATGGCATAAAAGCGATAAAGGTCTGAATATAGTGATCTCAACAACAGTACAATTGAATTGATTTGTGTCCTCTTGGGAAAAGTGTTGGAGAATAACATTTTCTTCTTTGTTAGTCAGATATATTGACAAAAATGGGGGGTAGGGATGGGCACCCCCTGTGCCAACACTTATGCGAATTTGGTGCTAGCTCATTGGGAGAACCGCACTGCCTTCAATAACGATTCTTATAACCACCATCTGTTATATTATAAAAGATTTGTTAATGACATTTTTTTGTTGTGGGGAGGCACAATTGAATGTTTTTCACAATATGTTGCTTACCTGGAGGGATCAACTGAATTCCTGAGATTTACTACTTTTAACTCTTCCAATAAGATTGACATTTTAGAAACAACTATTGAAATGAACAGCAATGGAGAGATAAATACTTTGATACACCACAAAGATTGCAGGAAAAATAGTATACTCCATCAATCCCGTATGCACCCCCCCCACACATATATCATTATCAAGGGTCAAATGATACGCAATTCAAGAATGCATGCCAGGGACAATGACTTCAAAGCAGCCAATGATAAATTAATTTACCAACAGAGGTTATAAGAAGAAAGAAATTGATTTACAACAATACACAGCAGTTCGACTAAGGAACAACAGAGGTAACCCATATTGTTCAGAGCTACCACCCCAGCATTTGGAACCATCTGGAGACAACAACCACAAAAATTATATTAAGGTCATCCTGAGGTATTCAAGTGATATTCACCACATTAGTAAAATTATTAAGAACTACTGGAAGATCTTAACTAGTAATTAATCTATGAAGAACATCGTAGGAGAACATCCACATTTTGCAAACAGGAACAGTAAGAACTTAAAAACAAATCTTGTGTGATAAACCACTCAAGAAGATGGGAAAAAAAGAAGCAATAGAAAGGGTATTTACCCATGCAGAACATGTACGATGTGCAAATACTTCAATAGGGAACAGACATACAAACATTCTGTAACCAGTAAGAACTATACATTTCATGGCTATGCAGAATGCAAGACCAAAAATGTGGCCTAAATAGCATGCTGGTACCATCTGTGGCATGTTCTATGTTGGCAAAACTAATAGACTTTTTAAAGAACGCATATCCAAACATGAGTGGTTTGAGGCTCAGGCATATGAAGAATTCACTTGTGTGACATGCATCAACCAGTGATCACTATTCTTTCCATTTTATGGTTTTGCAAACAATTTGTTTGTGTCTTTCGGCTTTTCCAGGTTAGGGGTCGCCACAGCAGAACTCCGGTCCGCTAATGATTGGTAGTGGAATTTTACGTACCGGTTTACCAGCCCTGACACACAACCTTCAACGAAGGCATGCCCCATTCATGTATGCCTCCACACAGAAGACGCTCTAGCTGAGAATCGAACGGGACAACACCTTGCTATGAGGTGACAATGCCACTGCAGCACCACCACCGCAGTCGGCATGGTTTTGCAAACAATAACTTGCGATATTAGAGATGGTGACATAGCACTTATGACTGAATTGGCTGAAATGAAGTGGATCAGTGAGCTGCAGACAGACAAATCACCAGGCCTGAATTCTAATATACCTTGGAAACTACCACTGAAGAAATGGCGTATTAAATAAGAATCTTGTTTTGTCTCATTACCGCTGATTGTTGTTCAAGTGCTAAACATTGTATATTTTTGTAATATATCAGCACAATGTTTATTTTTGAACTTCACTTTACACATGCCATTTTTTGGGCATCATATTCCATTGGCAGTTGAGCTTTATATTGTCATGCTCCATGAATCATGGTCACTTGACCCTTGTCTTACTTTGTCTAACTTTGTTTTATATTTGGCTACTATATGTTTGTGTTCTTTGATTGTTATTTCAATCAGTGGCAATGATTTTGAATGAGCCTTTTCAACTTGTTTTACAATTGATGATGTTCGCATAGAGAATTTTATATATTGCTCCTTCTTGCCAGTTTATTGGATGAGATTCAGATTTGAAACACCAATGGCCGCACTACCCTTAATGCATCTGATCTCGTCTGCTCTTGAAAGCTAAGCAGGGTTGGGCTGGGTTAATATTTGGATGGAGACTGTCTAGGAATACCAGGAGCATTGGCTGTTTAGCTGTGATTAACTTTTACAAAGCTGGGCTCTTTGCTGTTTTTCATTTGCTATTTATCCTGTTGGTCTGTTTTTACATTTAAACAATCTGATTGGCTGTTTGCTTCCCAATCCCTTATTTGCTGAGATTCTGATTTGAGCCATGACATTGGCTATTTCATTGGTTTATACATATACTTAAATAATCTGATTGGCTGTTTGCTTCCTAGTCCTTTATTGGTTGAGATCTTGATTTGAGTTATGACATTGGCTGTCTATTCTATTGGTTAATTCTTAGATTTAAACAACTTGATTGATTGTTTGCATTCCATGTTATACTTATTTAGACCAAACCCAGTTTTTTACCATTGCCTACTGTTTGTCACAATGCTGTTATCTTATTGGCTGTTTGGCTGGTATTAGCCTGATGATTGGTCTGCGAACATTTTTTATACTTGTTGCTTTTGATGAGTATTTTTTATTTTGTGATTTAGAGGTTATTATAGGAAACGGTTATTTATTCATTCTATACATGCCTTGGACACATTTTTCCAAGTAATAATGATAAGGTTTTAGTTGGAATATTTTATCTGTATCTGTAATACTACATTTGTGATTATTTTTTATAAAGCTGGGTACTTTGTTGTTTTTCATTTGCTATTATCCTGTTGGTTTATTTTTACATTTGAACACTTTGATTGGTTGTTTGTTTTCTAGTCCTTCATTGGCTGAGATTCTGATTTGAGTGATGACACTGACAGACTGTCCCATTGGTTCATACACATATTTAAACAATTTGATTGTCTGTTCGCCTCCTAGTCCTTTATTGGTTGAGATCGCGATCTGAGTTATGACATTGGCTGTCTACCCCATTGGTCTGTTCTTAGATATAAACAACTTGATTGGTTGTTTGCATTCCATGTTATACTTATTCAGACTAGACCTAGTTTTTACCATTGTTCATTGTTGTTACAATGTTGTTATCTTATTGGCATTTTGGCTGGTATTAGCCTGATGATTTGTCTGTGAATGTTCTTCACATTTGTTACTCTTAATGATTATTTTTATCAATTTTTTTGTGATTTTGAGGTTTTTATAGGAAACATACAGCTATTTATTCATTCTATATATGTTTTGGATACACAGTTTTCTAAGTAACAGTGATAAGTTCTTAGTTAGAGCATTTTGTCTGCACTCATAATATTACAGGTTAAATGACTACTTTTAATTGGTTAGGTATTCCATTCTAGCACTTTTATTGGTGAGAATTTTAATATGTTTTTATTGGTTGATAATTACAGCAGACAAATATGATTGGACAGGATTTACATAAATATTTCTTTTTTGTTCAGAAATTTTTTAATCTGAAGAAGGGTGGTAGCCACGCGAAAGCACTCATTCTTCTTTGATATTCTTCAGTAAAATCGTTTTATGACTACAGCTGTGCTGACTTCAAAGGAATATTTTGGGACTTGTATCTACTTTCTACAGTGCTGGTCTTTGGGTACTGTGAACTACATTACTTTTCTTATTGTTATATTGACGTATATATATATATATATATATATATATATATATATATATATATGTGTGTGTGTGTATGTGTGTGTGTGTGTGTGTGTGTGTATATATATATATATATATATATATATATATATATATATATATATATATATATTTTTATATGTGTGTATGTATGTGTGTGTGTGTGTGTGTATATATATATATATGTATATATATATATATATATATATATATATATATATATATATATATATACATGGCACAATCCACACTGTTACAAATGTTACCCATGCAATTAATGGGGTCTGTGTTCGGCTACTGAAAAATAAAAAAAAATAATTTCGAAATATCCAGCAGTAGACAGCAAAACCAACAATTACCAAAGAATGACATAATCGAAAAAAAGTAATTGAATTGCCATAGTTGGCCAACATCATAAACACAAACAACCAAGGTGGGGGGCTTCACTCCAACACCATCCAATGTGGGGAGCTGCAACCCGACACCCACCCAACTATATATATATATATATATATATATATATATATATATATATATATATACACCAACTCCAAGATCACACTACAGTGGGGAGTAGGGCAAATTTAAAAGCTTTCCCTTCACTTACCTTATGCATCTTGTTTCTTCCTGATTGTTGGTCATCTATGGCTATTTGATGAAATTTAAAAGCTTTCCCTTCACTTACCTTATGCATCTTGTTTCTTCCTGATTGTTGGTCATCTATGGCTATTTGATGAATTTATTTTTGATGATGTTGTTGTTCAGTAATTGTGAGTTTCGCTGTCTTCCACTCAATATTTTGCTGGTTGGGTTTTTTATTTTTTGGAAGCCCTACATAGACCCCCAACATTAAACAGTTATGTATGTACTATGTGCATCACCGGAATAGGTATCACACATACATCTGGTGTAACAACTTGATGTGGGTTCCACACCATCAGACAGTAATGCTTATGCCACAAAAAGAATACCTAGGTATGGCCAATAAGATGTGTGATAGCTAACTGTGACAAATGTGTTACACTTTAGTTGCACATCACTAGAAGATGTGTAATGAATAACAATGTATAAAGTGCCAAGATCCTTCCCCTTCATCACGAACTTCAGCGGATTCTCTCTTTTAAAAATTATATGGATAGATGTGCATCATGTGAGATGTGCACCAGAATAGCCTCTGTCTTCAAAGCATCATTTCGAAGTTTGCTATTTTTTCAGTTAAGGATGGGTTTAAGCAGACTTCCATATTAATTACATCAGACATTTGGGAATGAAGAAAGGGACGTATAACTCTGTATCATCTGCATAGCAGTAATAATGACCCTCTCCAACTTTTCTTGACTTGCCTTAATTGAAACATTTATATATCCTATGAATAACACTGGGGCCATGAAAGAGTCCTGAGGTACACTGCAGTTTGAGATGTGAATCCCTGATGTAGTAACCACAGATGAAACCCAGAACACATGAGGTAGAAGGTAAACCACTTGAGAACTACTGAAGACAAACCACAGTATTTTTCGTTATGCTACCACAAGGCATATGATCTTTACTATCAGATACAGCTGAACAACTGAAATGAACCAAAGCAGGGTGTAATCTTTCATATGTCATCATATGAAAGGCACTTTTTTATGCTTACCAGCTCTATTAAAATATAGATTCAAGTGCCAAAAAAAAAAGATTATCAGCCTAGACAAATTTATTTTAGCTGTATAGAGTTAAGTAAATGTATCGTATCTCCTTGTCATCTTTTCAGAACCAAAATGACTTCTACAATTATAATACAGTTTTTAATTATGCTTGTGCTAGTCTTTATATGTACCATCATAATACTAGATCTCAACGTTTCCTATGAAAAACCAACTTCAGATATATTAAAAAAAAGAAACAAACTATAACATAAGACCATCTGCAGTGCTCTATAATCTACACAACAAAAGAACTTTACCTTTCAGAAAAACAATTGTCTGTGCAATTCTGTACACTAGAATTCTTAAAATGTAAGGAAGCAAGTGACGTACAAGCAAAATTAGGACCTTTCCGTAGTTGCAAATTACCTCCTTATAATAATAAGACTTAAAAACTCCTCTCAATCATAGGAAGTACTAATAGTAAGTACACACCATGAAACCTAGGTCTTAACTGATAAATGTGATACACTAGACATAAGAGTATGTTGTCTGGAAGACAATTTCCATTCTCTTCCTTTCTTCTTAACAGTTTCTCTTTCTATATATGAATGAATAATAGGCATTGACTAGAAAAGGAGGAGGTGTCTCATTAGTTTTCAATAAAAACATAATAATATTAGGAAATACTAAACAGTCCAACACAAAAAACAGAATATGCCCTCACTTGGCTAATGGCTGAAATAGTGTTAGGTGGTCATGAAAAATATAACCATGGCACAGTTTATATTATATCTCTCCCCCATATACATACTTAAACAAACTCTCCAGATGTCCCCCTAATGTCCAAAAATAATCCACTTGATGGTTTTAATGTCCTAGGACCTGATAGTGCCAAGTTATGTACACTATAAAGTTCACTGGATGTAACCCAATTGGTAAATCAAGTTACAAGACCAGAGAGAACAATACTTCTGGGTTTTTAGCCTGATCCCTTAGTTTCTGCTGTGCCTAACAGATTCTCAAGCATTTTGGTTCAGATAAGCAGTATAATTCATAACTGTCCAGTGTTGTCCTGTTGGCCTACTAAGGCCTGAGTTTGGATTTTGCAGAACTAAGCATATTAGGGACACAAAAAAGTAGAAAGCTGTAATGTCCTGTATTACTTACTGACTGTAATGGCCCATGATGTACAGCAGCCATGTTGAAGATTTCTGGGCAAAGCCAAGGGAACACTAGATGAAGAGTAGATGACACCAAGGAGTCTTTCACATATAAAAAGTTCATAGAGCAATGAGCCTTGCATCTGGATGCATTTACTGAATATGAATAATAATAAAGTGTGCCATTATTGAATGATTATAATCCTTCATAATTTACGAGGGACAGTGAGAAATCAGAGACAGTCAGTAAACTCAAGGGCATGTTAGAGTGTATGTTTGCATGTGTGTGTGTGTGTGTGTGTGTGTGTGTGTGTGTGTGTGTGTGTGTGTGTGTGTGTGTGTGCGTGGGTGTATGTGTGGATGTCTGTGTGTCTGTGTGCTTGTGTGTGTGTATGTGGGTTATGAATGAACAAGAAACCTGAGTTCTAACTCAGTGCTTTGGTCACCAGTGGTGATTAATGCAGTGGCAGCAAAAAAAAGGCCTGTTAGCTCTTGTGATGATTGCAAGCAATTCAGAAACAGGAAAATTAGCTAGTAATGAGATTTTTCTTTATAAAGCCTAATTTGTCCCTAAATCTCTGGTTTCCAGAATCACACCAAAAATCCTTTTTGCTACATAATAATAAGGGCTGGACACTTAATATGGGAAAAAGTATTTTGGTATATTGTCAGACTAGAAGAGCATTAATGCCCGTGCTTGAAATATTTGTATGTATATATGTAGGCATTTGTGGCTGGGTCTGATTCTGTATCCTGACCAGTATGTAGCACATTTGTTAACAGCTTAGGAAAGCCTAGTGGATGCAAGTGTCCCTTGTCACGGCCAGCCCAGGAGCACTGTCTGGTGAAGTAACTAATCTAGTGTCAAACAGTAGGGAGACAAAGGCAGAGAGACTCGCACCCTGCACTCCAGGAATCAGCTCATTAATATTTCACAGCCTTACTCGTCTACAGTAAGTGCCAGATAAATTGTTGTAACCCAACACAGTTCATTTCACACCTGCACACATGCAAACAGCAAGTTAAATTAAACATATATTCATAGTTATTATTAACCTTAAAGTTGTAGATTTATTCACAGCCAAATAGTAAGCACAGTGTCAACCATCTAAAAAGCAAAGAAACCAAGAATCTTTCCAAAAGAACACAGCTCGTATGATGTCACTCCTGTTTTCTACAGTCAATTTCTTCTTTTACACTTTAACTACTCTAGGATGCATGAACTAAGTATTTATGTACACACTCATGTATACGCATGCCCACACACACACACACACACACACACACACACACACACACACACACACACGTGGCTATCATTTACAGTCCCTTGTATGACTGTCTACACCTCAAATTTTTGCTTTTGATCAGGTGATTATATACATAAATAATGACCTGGAAGTATATTTCATCTTGCTGCTGTGATAACCATACAGTGCAATACATTACACCCCGTGTCCATTTAATCTTGTTGCTCAAAAATTAAAGTCAATGAACCGAAGTTAAGAACAGATTTTTAATATTCTTCTGATATACTTTTAAACTTGTTAATAAGGAATTTATGATAATGCCAAAGATAATGGTGGGGGAGAGGGGGATCAAGGGCTCAAAAAGTTAGACATTCTGGCCATCTTTTTAATTTATTTTATATATTTGTTAACTAGGTAAACCCACTGAACAAAGTGTTTGTTAAGTGACTAGCTCATAATCGCACATTAGGCAAAAGGTGTTCTAGAGAATTAAACCCCTTACTTTTAACAGTAGAAAGCAGATCGTTAGCAGGTCATATAGAAAGCAGTTCATTAACAGCTCAGAGCTTTAAGTGCCAGACAACTCTAATTCACTTAAAAGGTTAACAGAGTAACATGTGTTGCATCAACATGCATTTTTTCGACAATAAGTGCTGTGAGACTCTAATGATTGGCGCTATTGACTGTCTACAATCCTCTGTGACTTACCAGAAAATTAAACATTTCGAAGGAGAAAAGCTAAAATATCAGCAAAAATCAAGGACATTCTGTAAAACCACACACACACACACACACACACACACACACACACACACACACACACACACACACACACACACACACACGTGCGCTGCTGCGTAATTGCTTAGCAGATCCACACTACACACAGCAACATCTTCAGTGTGGTACCATCTTTTGCAAAAAGACTATGCTAGTGCTGGCTTGTCTCTTTCTGGTCCATTTTGACTGTGACAGGCTACAGCATGTCTCCCTCTCTCTCGTTGCCATTGGCTGATGAAAGAAAAGCAGTAGGAACTGTTTTGTAATGTCCTGAAACTTGTGTAGAAAGTGGAGCAGCTGAGCAGACCCAAGCATACCTTTTAACCTGTAGAGAACAAAAATATGTAGAAGAGCTCTGGAAAAATAGGTACATCCAGACAAAAATCAAAATGCCTGTTTAGCATAAAATTTGCATGTAGAATAGCACAGCTCCTTTTTCCAGAAGGGTTGTGGGATGCTGTTGAAAAACACAAGGCTTTAAATTGAGTGACAGAATAATGCAAAAGTATAATCATATTATTATGTCTTTATTGTGAGCTATCCGCGGTGGTACAGCGGTAGCATTGTTACCTCACAGCAAGAGGTTCTCCTGTTTGATTCTCAGCTGGAATGCCTTCTGTGTGGAGTCTGCTTGTCCTCCCCACAGTCGAGTGGCCT
Source organism: Protopterus annectens (assembly GCF_019279795.1). NCBI lineage: Eukaryota > Metazoa > Chordata > Ceratodontiformes > Protopteridae > Protopterus > Protopterus annectens. The sequence continues at coordinate 629,275,529 of NC_056726.1, read as the reverse complement.
CCGAAAGACATGCATGAATGGTTGTGCCTTCGCTGAAGGTTGGGTGTCGGGCTAGCAACTCAGCACCGTAAAAATCGGCTACCAATCATTAGCGGACCAGAGTTCTGCTGTGGCAACCCCTAACCAGGAAAAGACAAACAAACAAACAAACATGTCTTCATTGTGAGCTGACACTGTTGTTAACAAAAAATCTTTTTTTCAGGAGCAACACAGTAGCACTCTCTGGTGAACTTACTTGGTGAGAGTCACACAGTAGAAGGCTGAGGGTATCAAACCATGTATTACAGGAAATGGCTTATTAACAACTCATAGTCTTACTCATCTGCACTAAGCGCCTAAGAAACTATTGCAGACCACTGCAGTTCATTTCAAACCCGTGTGCATAAAAAAGCAAGTTAAATTAAAATATATATTCATAGTTAAATATTAACATTAAACTGCTGTCCATGACTCATATGATATTGCTCCTGTCTTTTTACATCATAACTACTCTAGGATGCAGAATTATAGTATTTATACATAAACACACACACACACACACACACACACACACACACACACACACACACACACACACACACACACACTCTCAAAGATGTGACCATCACTTATAGCCTCTTGTGTCATTAAGATATTTGACTGCAATCATATGAATGAACAAGTACATAACAAATGACCTAGGAGTGTATTTCAGATCACTGCTGTGAGAACAAAACAGTGCAACCTATTATTGCATCCTCCCATGTCCTCCAAACCTCAAGAATCAGAGAAAAAGAACTAAAATCATGAATATATTTTAAATATTGCTCTGATATACTTAGAAATTTGCTAGTTTAACAGGTTTTACAATAGCAAGCTATTTCTGAAGGGTATGAAATATGAATCGTTTTATCAGAAAGACATACATTTTATGAGGCACCAGGCACAAATGAGATAAAAAAGTCAGGGATAGTTTAGAGCTATGCCCTCTGTATACACACACACACACACACACACACACACACACACACACACACACACACACACACACACACACACACACACAGATGTAAATATTAATTACAATCACTTGTTTGACTGTAGACCTCTGATATCTGCTTGAAATCAAATGAATGAATGCACATATAAATAATGGCTCAGAAATACTTACGAGCAACACATTGTAGCTTCCCTCCCCGTTTCTTAAAGACAAAGACCCAAAATCAGGAGCAGATTTTGAATAATGCTCTTATATACTAAGTAAGTTATTATTAAAACAGGTTTGGGGCTAACAAGCATTTTCTGTAAGATATCAAGTCTGAATATCACAGTTGAGATCAATTCCATCTGCACACAGTTAGACAGACAGACACACACACATTCTGTTGTCAATAATAGCTACTTGTATGATGATACATCTCAGATATCTGCTTGATCTCAAGTGAATGAATGAATGCATTAATAATGGACCAGAAATATAGCTTAGCCTACTGCTGTCATAACCACACAGTACAATCCAATGCAATTTCCTTCTGTCCTCTCATTTTCTTACAGTATTTTAAGCAATTGAAAACAGTGTACCCAACAGTCTGTTCAAACAGTGACAGAACGGAAATATGAGGAGATTAATTTATGTTTCTCAGATGTCTGTCTATGTGCATATACAATCATACATAATTGTAATGAATTATTTTACAGTTTTGCATGATCTTATATGCACATAGACCTTTCTATGTGAATAATTCTGAAGAGTTTCATTCTTAACCTGCTTGCTTTGTTATCTTACTATCTTAGACTCTGATAAAATTGTGATTGAAAATGGACTGACACGCACTACAAAATGGAAAAGAAAGCTGATCAAAGCTGTTTTCCATTCCATGCCTTAATTGTTTTGTAGAAGTTCAAGACCACTCCAGAAGAAGTCCTGCAGCACACAGCAGTGAAACTGTGCTGTCCCTTACACCGTAGCTGTTTAGGAGCAGAGAAGTGGGAAGGGAATCTAGTGGCAAGAGAAGACAGACTGTACTATAAAAAGAAAAAAAGAGAGAAAAACAGTAAATACAGCTATTGCATTTAAATAATTGTGTTGAGTTCACTACTGTGAAGTGATATAGTTACACACACAAATAAGTCAGTGAATGATCTCTTGTGCAGTCTCAGCTGACTACAACAACACACGCACACATCACTCATTATAGTAGCAGTCTATGAGTAACCTCCCACGTGTGGGCTTTCTTTTTAAATTTTATCTTCCCTTCCTCACCTAATTGGCTGCAACATAAAAGATAATAAGTTTGTCTAGTCTGCCATACAAGTGCATTAACATAGTACATCCCCTGCATCACTATCAAAACCCACAACATTTGTATACCTGTCCCATGCTTTTTGAATACCTCTTTGTATTCTCTCTCTCTCTCTCTCTCTCCACCACCCACTCCAGTGGTCCATTCCATTGGTCTATAGCCATGTCTGTCAGGCGGTACATTTGGAGATCCAGAGAATGCTAAATTCATCCCACCATTTGTCTGTGCTCCTTCATCACCTCAAGATGATCCTTTCTTGTCTTCCTCACTTGATCATGGGCACCAATCGCATGTCTCCCCATGTATTTTGCTCTATATCCAGAAGATTCTAGTATACGATGACATCATGATCACAGAAGAAAGGGGAAAGTCAGTGATCAGTGATGACTGAAAGCAGTTTTCAGTTATGTTGACTGATAGTACTGGCATTAACCTGTCAGGCTCTCAGTTGTTAAGTCATGATTAATAATGGAATACTCCCTATCTTCATTTAGTTTCTCTGCCTTTAATAGCCAGTGTTTTAAACCAGAAACACTTGTTTACTCAAGCTGTTCAAAGCTGCAGAGGGACTGGCCTTCTGCCTTTTGCCCTGCTGTAATATTGGGAAAAAAGTGTTTATTTTCAATTGTCTTCTGCACTTCTGTTTTACTACATATCTCTGTAATCTGTACAATTGTTTTTTCCCCCATCCACCCGCCTGGTAGTTGTGGTGGGCTTAAGTCTTGGGGGCTTTGAGTTGCCCACCTCTGGTATAAAGTTGATACTGGACACTCCCCCCAGTCACATTGCATCAATTCATTCTACTGTTTATATGGAGAACTTAGTAAAGGCCCTCCCCTTTAGTTTCTGAACCTTCAATTATCTCATTATCTTCTGTGTCTTCACTTTCTACTAAAAAAAACAAAAAAAAAAGAACAAACAAAACTGTACCTCTTTCTACTTAATTTTGCTGTTTGCCATATTTATTGCTGCTTCTTATAGCCTCATGTTCTACTGAATCGCTGCTTTATTAGTGCTGTCTGTTACTGTTGAGATTTGTGAGCTACTGTTTCAAAGCAATCTACAGATTATCTATATTGCATTGCTATCTGCTGCAATTCATTACTGTTTAACTGCATTTTACTGCACTTCGTTGCTGTTTAATTGTATTTTCTCATACTGCAATTGCTATTCTTTTGACTATGTGTTAATCTGTGCGCCATTATGATTTTTTTCTTACTGAGTTCTTAGCCTTAAAATTGAGCAGCATTGTCTAAATACAGGTCTGCAGTATCCAGAGCTTCAGCTGCATGGTTTTAAACTGCTTTTGAGGTATTCCAGCT